>NC_056605.1:2731221-3031221 GCF_018340385.1 Cyprinus carpio
CATTTATCACCCCTCAACACAAAACATACCCCCCCACACGCACGCACATGAACAATCTATCTTAGCACAGCAAATTAATGCACGTCACAGCACGCTATGCCTCATTCCTGTCATTTTCTAGTCCACTGAATGTTTTGTACTTTTGTGAAACTCACAGACTCTTTGGCAGGTGATCCAAACACTGGATAAGGGTTTGTGTGGGCTGCTGAAATGAAGCTAATCATGCCTTTATTTCTAGAGAAAGTGAGTGAGGACAGAGCTTCGTCTCTAGCTCCGTTCTGGGCACGGACAGTGCAGCCCAATTATCCAACACAGAGCTCGAAGTAATGACACTCATAATATTGCATTTACCATAATAATGTGACGTATACAATAGAGAATAATGTAATTTGAAAGTATGAATTGGTGTATATTGTATATGGAATGATATGTATTTTTCTTATCAATCAGGAATGATATACTTTGAAAAACAAAAAAAAAGCACACTTTGTAATTTGGGGCCCCCCCCCCTGTCCAAGGAAAAGTTTTACTGTAAAGGTAGCCACTTTAAACATTGTTGGAAGCATCTTCTTGCTCACATTTGTTAACAGTGCCACCCTTATGTTGTGTTGACCTGACATATTACATGCATCTAAAGTAGTTGATAATATAAATTTAAAGCAAAGCATTTTAATTATACTCAACTTCAACACTACATCACTTACAAATGTGTTAACTTGCAGATATATTGAAATATTTTCATCATTTATACAAGTTAATTAGATTAGACATTATATTTTAGTTTTACCATTGGGTCACCTTGTAAAACATATACAAGATTATGAAATGAAAATATAGGATTGATACTTAAGTTTCCTTAACTGAAGCCCCCCGTACTTAAGTCCTACTGTCAAAAAAAAGTAGGTCAAAAAATTAAAAGCACTTTTAAGTAACTAACTGTATTTAAAATAAATTTAATTTCATTTTATTGTAAATAACATAGTTTAGTGTTCAAAAACATTACATTCAGTTTGCACTTTGCAAATGACAAAAATTTCTGTACAAATTGCATGCTATTTCTATACTTTAGTAGGCAAAAACAATGCAAAAAAAAAAAAAAACAAACAAATACATAAAATTTAGTGACATTTTAAGATATTTCAGTGGTTTTTCTTAAATCCACCTTGATTTTCTTACATTTATATTTATGCATTTGGCAGATGCTTTTATGCAAAGAGACTTACATTTCATTCAAGGTTCACATTATATCAGTTCATATATTCCCTGGGTATCAAACCTATGACCTTGGCATTGCTAGCACCATTCTTTACTATTTGAGTTTTCTCAACAATCACAAGAAGTAAATTATTGTTTTAATGACCCTAGTTAAAAAATCACACGTGCACATGTTTACCACAACACTTCATGAAAATTTGACATTCTTCCTAATTCAAAATTTCCTTTCAGATGTGCTGGGGTTTGATCTGAGCTGGTGTGACAAACCTGCCTTATCTTCCCCATGACGGGCCTTTGAACACCTACGCTTTAGTGTCCGCGCTTCCTGTGTGTGTGTGTGTGTAAAGTAGTGCAATTTAAAGATCACATCCTTTCCAGTGTGGAAACAGTGGGCAGTTTCAGAATGAACTTGGGTGATTTGGAGAAAAGTGTGACGCATTTATACTGCCCGACGTGCGTTTGTAATGAAAAAGATTCGAGCGTATAGAACCATAATTTGCAAATTTGTTGTGCCGACTGGGGCTAATGTAGGCAGCGTTAATCACCTCTCAGTGACAGCCGCGAGTGAACTTCATTTAACCTTGAGGTGAAGATCATGAATTCTAACGCTTTTAATTGCATACAATCATTTAACTGAAGGAATGGCAGAAATTTCGTGCAATTCCAAAGGCGCTGTGATTGACAGGCAGGGGCATAAGGCCTGCCACAATTACAGAATATCTGTACGCACTGCCCTTGTTCAACCACACACACGGGATAGCGCTCTCTTTGATCATCCAACACACACCAACACTGACTAGAACTTCATCGGTTTGTTTTGATAAGGTTGCCGAGATGCTGAAGGTAGAACACAGGTGGACGAGGGCTAGGCACAACACCCACAAAAACACCACACACACACAACCACACACACACACCACACACACACACACGCACACACACACACACACACATTTGACATCTAAAAAGTCCACAATAGAAGTCTGGTTTTACACTCCTCGCATGTTACGAGTCCACCACAATATATATATAGACGATTTCCACCTGGTGTCGGATGAATAAAAAAATAAAAGATACAGGCAGATTTAATATATATATACTATTTCCACCTCAGTATGTTTAAAATGATAAATATTGATGTTGGATTTTGTTTCTTTTTGGGGTGTTTGTGATATTTATTTTTTTGCTGTATATTTGTATTGAATTGTTTTTTTAGCAGTTTTTAATTTGAATTGGGCTGTTGGGATGTTCTTTTTAGTAATGTAGCTTATTTTTTGTGTTGCATTTGTAAAATTTGATTTTTGCAGGGATGGAGGTCTGTTTTTCTGTGTGTTTTTATGTTGCAATTGTATGTGATTATATCATAACTGCAGCTTTATTTATATCACAATGTTGTTTTTTTATTATTATTTGAGCTTTATATATATCACAATGTAACTTAATAACTAGTATTGGAAACCATTTCTTTTTCTGCAATTTGTGAACTACAAAGGGATAGAGACCTTTTTACCATGTAAGTAAGCTCAATTATTTAGCTATCCTGTATACCAATGATTTGATTACTTGGTTTGTTTGCGTTCAGTTATTTGCATTGTCTCCCTGCTGTCAGAGCAGACCTGGGTCACATCACTCTGGTTGAAAATCACTGCATTAGACTATTTAGTGTCACTCCTAATTGAAATGTTTTTAAATCCTGAGCTTTTCCTAGAAGTCTGACTGTAATGACTTTGTCTCTCGCCCTTCCGCAGACAGTTGCCCCTGTGATAAGTCCAAAACTGTGTCAAGCGGCTGATGGTGAAATGTGTTTCCAGACACCTAATTGTTTTCTTGCCTCTGAGAGAGGAGAAATTAATGTGTGCGTGGCAGCCTGGTCCTCTGTGACAGAACCTAACCAGCCAGAGCATGTTTGGTTAAATATCAAGCTCCAGGGTGTAATTTAATATTTTGCAATTACATTTTTTTTCCTGTGACAATTTTTAATGTATTATTTAAATTATTTTAGCTCTGGGATATATTAGGGGTTTTTAAACAATGCATTACTTCTGGGATTTTGGGAGAATTCAGTCAATACGCTGCGGCCCTGTTTTCCAGAAACCAACTTGTGTTCTCAAAGCAGAAGCATTAGTTACAATCAGTTAGAATCCTTATGATATCAAACCTACAGAAAACTTTGAAGTATATCTGAGCAATGCCCCAATGCACTGAACCAAGATAGATAGATAGATAGATAGATATTATATATACATATATATATACACACACTTATAGAGTTCAATTAAAATACAACTACCTATGTACTGCTTTCACTAAAGGAAGAAAAATAACTATTATTTTTAATAAAATTTTAGGTGGAAATAAAATCAGGGTATGGTAATAACCTGATGGATGGATAAAAAATAGCTGGACAAAAATTAAAAGATTTTCTAAACAAAATTAATTAAAAAAAAAAAATTTATGTGGGAAGAAAAAATATTTCTGTATTATTCTGAGTATGTGATACAAAAAGATGAATAAAAAGGCCATCACCCGTAAGTGACTAGATAATAATCAATTAATCAAATGCATGTAATAATTAATCAAATAAATGTAATATTTAATAAAATAACTGAATTAATATATAATATTATATATATATATATAATATATATATATAGATATATATTATATATAGATATATACATATTATTTTCTGTTACTATTTTAACACAAAACTTTCCATTTTATATTGTTTTAATGTATATAATATTTTATAAAAGTGCATGTCTTGTGTGTTTTAGGTGAGATAGTTGAGAGTGCATATGTTGCCAAAAGTAGATCCATTTTAATTATTTGAAATTAGTCAATTGTTTATAATATCTCTTTAAACACTCGTAACAACTGAGTAACTGATTTAAAATGAAGTGAATGAAATGTTTACTTGTTTGCTTTCGACCAATCCTCATCATATAGTGTATTTTTATATGAATGAAGGCCTCTGGCGCGGGCCTGTGGTGTAATGAACTGAGGTGAATTGTGTGTTACAGGTTATGAGAGAGCAGATTAATGAGGGAACTGAGGTGAAAAAAAAAAAAAAAAAAAAAAAAAAAAAAAAAAAAAAAAAAAAAAAAAAAAAAAAAAAAAACGGTAAAAAAACTAATGAAGCTTAACGAGTGCCTCACATCAGAGCTGAGAGAGTAACGGATGAGCTGCTCTCGCTCTCTCTTACGCTCAGACGTTACACTCCTGCAGAACTCCACACTGCCCAGCACAGCCAGCACATTCATGCACAAATACAACATGAGAAATATTACTTATCATTTGCAGGTCCCACTTTATATTGGGTGGTCTTAACTAGTATGAACTTACATCTAGAAATAAGTACAATGCACTCCTTGTGTTCATGTTATATTACAAAACACTTCTGCTGCTATTGAGGTAAGGTTAGGGACAGGTTTGGTGTTTAAGGGTGGGTTAAGGTGTAAGGGATGGGTCAACAGTCTAATTATAAACGTGATTGCAGAAATTAATTACAGATGTAATTACATGCAGGTATTTTAAAAAATATGAGTGCAATGTAAAACCATGCATTGTATCAAATGATTCATTTAAATGTTAATACATAGTAGTTAAGACCACCTAATATAAAGTGGGACAGGTTAACTAAACAATTTTATTCTTGTTTAACCTAATTCAGAATCTAAAAGGCTTATAACATAGATCTGCAGTAGCGCATCAGATTGATTAATAATAATTATCATCTCTCACTAGGTTTAATTACTGTGAAACTGATGATGATATTTTATGTAATTGAGCATCTGACATTCACAACTCCGTAAGTTGTGCTTTGTCTTGTTTCTATATGTTATATTCTTGTTTGCATACAACAAAAAATAATAATAATTGTGAGTGATCTGCATTAAAATACTCTGAATTCTTGTGTATATGTGACCAAGTAAAGAATGTTTAGGGGATAAATTAAAGGGAAGAACTCCTCAATATGTTCGCAAAATATGATGAAGCACACAATGAGCTGTATTAGTGATACTTCAGAGTATAAAAATACAATTTCTAACCAATCTCCAATACTTTTTAATTCATTCTACAAAAAATAGCCTAAGGCTTGAACACCTTCGTTCCCAACCAATAGAATATGGAAATATATGGAAATAACCATAACTTTTACTGTACCTGCAAAAAAAAAAAAAAAAGTGATTTACTTGTTAGGCTACTCTTTTTGTTTTATCTTTATTTATCTCAAGATACTTTTTTGTTCAGTTTCTCAGAAAACAAGGCATCAAATAAATGTGTATATATATATATATATATATATATATATATATATATATATATATATATATATATATATATATATATATATGAAGAGTTCAGATGCAAAAGCCTCTGGCTGTCTGGAATGTTTGTTTTTTTTAATTAGCATTTTAATAAGGCTTATTTTCAGTTATTTCACTTTAATTGCATAGGAAAGGACCCATACATTGCTATTAGAGTCAAATTACTGAACCTTTAGTAGCCTGATAAAAATGCTCATTTTAGATGAAAATTTTAGACATAATTTTAACAATATTTTTAAACATTTCTTGTTTAATATTCCTTTTTTTTTTATCCAAATAAGGTGCACCATTGTGGGTTTTCATTGACCAGCAAACTGCCTAACCTAAAAAATCATTTCCCCTTTGGTGGCTGAAATCCTCCTGGTTGATGATGTAATTCTAGACTACAGATATGAGGTTTGTATGCACTCACACAGTTCAGACCCTGATATCAGGGTTTGAATGTCCAGGCAGTCCAGCTCTGTGCCACAGGTGTGAAGACTGCGCTTCAGAAAGTGTCCTGTATCAGAGCTCCCCCTTCAGGAGCAACACTGCACTTCCTCACACAGACACCTCAGGAATCCATCAAACTCAAAAGCTCTCTCTGTATATTTATTTTCTGTTGAGCTTTAAGTTGTAGACAATAGTATTTTAGTACTATATGACTGAGTAATGCTCCGTGTATAACTGTGTTTAACATTTTAGATTGTGGCTGTACATGAGAATATGCCCCATTTAAAAAAAAAAAAAATCTTATTTCTGAATCTATATATGATCACATACATCCCTCTGTGATATTATTCAAGATGTGAGGTATTTTGTCTCCCAAATAGCCTTAATGTCACAGTAGAGAGAGAGAGAGAGAGAGAGAGAGAGAGAGAGAGAGAGAGTCTCTAGAAATGCACTATTTATAATGTCATGTTATCTGGCTGGCTCTGAGGACTGCACTGTGAGTGCACTTGTGCTTTCTTTTGTTAGGGTGAGTTGGCAATTTCCTGTGAGATGGAACCACTGCAGTCGGGCGTCTCTCTCTGATAACGTCTCTGACATGAGCTGCTGTTAGCGTCAGCACACAGAGCTGGACTAGCACTGATGGGGACTTGTCATACAGTCCAGAGAGCTGTGACCTGCTCTGCTTCCACAGCGCTCTTCTGGTACTGCAGCACACATTACAAACATTGTGCATAGCATGCAAATAATATGTATGTTATCATATGAATTTGGCTTTGGTATTGATGATATGATAGCATAGTTTATTTGATGGTGTATTGTATAATGCAATTGACCTTACATTTCATTTGTGGTGTGTGAGATGGAAGAGAAGTAATATCAGTCATGATTTTTAACATCTTTTTCTGGACTCAGAATAGACTAATTCTTCAGAATGCACTACTTGCTTGCTCTTTACTGAATACAGTGCATGCTGCTTCCTATTTCAAATAAGAATAAGAGTAAAAAATAATAATAAACAGCACAATTTTTAATTGTTATTATTATTGTTGTTGTTGTGAAAAAATATATTATTAAAATAAAGGTTACAATTTTGACTGTAATGTAATTGCTTTTGTAATGTATTTTTTTTACCATTTTATGCATATTTAATACAGAAAATGTGCAAACTGTGCACCGTAAACATACTGCATAAACTGTTATAATATCATGCTTGCTATTCTTAAGATTTTTTACATTTATCAGTGGAAAAACATAATTATTATTGATTATTTTAAATATTTACTATTATTGTTGATGATATTGATTATGGTTATTATTGTTGTTGATGTTATATTAACAGTAAACAGTAATAAACTGTGAACAGTAATAGTTGTAGTTTTTAAGGCAGTGTTTCGTGAATAGAAGGCATTCACTCTCAATGTGAAACCTAAAGGAGAATAAAATGCTTTAATCCCTTTAATAAAGTGAAATATATATCTTATTATACTCTGTGTTCTCTCATAAACTAGCTAGAAATCTAATTTCACCCCTTCTCTTCCTCCTGCTCTTTCAATCAATGTTTAACTGCGGGAGACTGTGTGAGCAATTTGCTCCTCTGGTCTCTCTTCTCAACAGAAGCACACATCTGAACAATAATAAATACTCAATATTCCACATAATTATTAATCATGGATACACTCTTGCCTCTGTCAGACTGTGCTGCAGTGCTGCAGTGTTTATGGACCCTCGTATATAATCACGCAGAAGTCCAACACTGACCTGAAACAGGTAAGAAAGCGCGCGCGCGCTCTCGCTCGCACACGAGCCGTCTCTCTCGCGCTCATTTAGCGCTACGCTGCTTTTCATAATTAGCGCCGCGAGGCCTCATTAAGTTCGCTCTAATGAATAAATATTGTATTTCATAGCCTGATTACCAGATCAGCTCGACGCTCGAGCGTCGTAAACAATTATTTCCCTAAATATTCATCACCCTAAAGTGGATGATCATTGGTATTTAATACCAGTATTTTCGAGTGCATCTTTATTATGCAAATAAATACTTTTGAAGCGTTTGTTTCCTGCACATCCGAAAAGATTCACTCTCCGAATTAAAAACTGAGCATTCTGAGGGGAAATGGGCATGAAACATGACATTAACCTTACTCTCATTATACAATATCCTGACAAAATACCATACTGTAAAAACTGTGAGCTTCGTCAGAAAATAAAATAGAAGTTCAAAATTATTTTGATTCAGTGATTCGGTGAATCGGGTTTCTCAATGACTCTGAATCGATTCGGATTGATTCGGACCGCTCACCGAATCCTTCATCAATCATTTTTCAGTCAGCACAATAAACAGACAGTTTTGAGCAGTGATGGGAAGGTTACTTTGGAGATGTTTTACAAGTTAAGTTAGGCTATTTGAAATGTAACAAGTAGTGTAATTCTATTTCAGTTCCTTTATTAAAGTAACCAATTATATTTGATTAGCCTGCTTTTTGATTACTTTTCTAAATGTCCCATTATTCATTTTGAACCATAACCTTACAGTAGTGCTACTCAACACTGATTACTGCCAGACTTTGAAAATCTTTCATCCCGTGAATCAAGATAATAAAAATGTAATTTAATTTTAAATCAGACTTTAGCACCTTGTTTTGCTTTGAGTTAATTGTTATGTTAAATAGCCTACTGATTTAAAATCCTAATGAGATATAGTTTAATAGCTATGAGACTGTTTTTGAAGTCAAATCTGTGCATAGCTATGACAGGAAACACTGGCATCTAACAATGCTTTGGAGGGAAAAAAAACGTTAATCTTAAAAAATAAAGCATATACATAAACCCAAATTATCTAATAACTATGCAATTTGGGAAAGAAATCAATGTGCGTGTCTGAGTGTGTGAAAACATTCAGATGTAACCCGCTTTGTAATTGTTAAAATTGTCATAAGTAACTAATTTAACCACACATTTCTTTTCTTGGTAACTGTAACAGATTACAGTTACATCTATTTGTAATTAAATTACGTAATTCCATTACATGTAACTAGTTACTCCCCAACACTGGTCTCCAGATACTTAAGAACACAGAACAAACAACGCTGGATGAAGTGGAAACTTAAAGATCATTTTTAAGAGGTAACGAAGAGAAAATTGAGTTAGGCCTACTATTGGTTCACATGAATGTGGTCATAATGTGTATACGCGCTCTGTTTTTCTGTTGTTGTGAACATACTAGATGGAGGTCTTTGTCCATTTCGTTGCTTTTTATAGTTCCTTTTTTTAAAACATTTTAAACGTGTAGAGACACATTCGATCTGCTTATGTGGACTGATAACTTAGTGATCGTTTGGTCTTATCGTTTAGTCTCACAGATGTGTGTGTATTTATGTATACAAAATAAATATACACAGTACACACACATATATTATGTAAACAAAAACTTTTATTTTGGATGCGATTAATCGCGATTAATCGTTTGACAGCACTAAAGCATCTATCACAGCCTAATCTCATGGCAGTTCGTAGATATTTTACGAGGTGGCTAACTCGTACGAACTCACTCGTACAAATTCATATGATTGTTGCCAAATCGTACGTATTTTACAAGTTGCACAATTCGTTTGAATATGTACGAATGACCTACACCTAACCCTGCCCCTAAACCTACCCGACACTGGGGTGTAGACAAATCATACGAGTGAGGTCTTACGAATTAGCCACCTCGTAAAATACGTACGAACTGGTCGTGAGATAGCGTTGTCTATCACTGTCCACAGCTTCACACAGCACCCTCCCACAAACTTAATTGGTGGTACTTATTAATCACGATTAATCCAAATAAAAGATTTTGTTTATATAATATGTGTATACTGTTTATGTTTATTATGTATATATAAATACACACACATGCATGTATATATTTAAGAAAAAATATGCTGTTTATATATTAAATATATTTATACATGATAAATTATATTCATATAAATATATACATGTAAATATTTAAGAAATATATGCTGTATGTGTGTGTATTTATATACACATAATAAATATACACAACACAAACATATATTATGTAAACAAAAACTTTTATTTTGGATGCGATTAATCGCTGGACAGCACTAGGTACAATGATGTAATGGTACTTAATTACATGCTATGAATGCCCAGAAGCTGTATAATACTTAAGCAGGGTTTTAAGTCAGAAAACCTGTGTCTGTGAAGTCTGTGGCGATCTGAATGAGAGGAAGGAAAAAATCAAAGAATGTGAGCTGAGGGTCGTGAAAGAGCTTTAACGGGGAAAAATGATTCACAGGTATAAGATTTCCCATTAGAGTCTGCTAATTATTTCCACACCATTAGCGGCAGCTCTCTAATGAGGGACACGAGCAGACTGCAGTATATCACAGCACTCTGCAGGCCTCCTGTTATAGCCCCCCTCCTTATGCCCTCTTAACCCACAGGGGCACAGAGGGGCAAGAGCCAAGGGCACGCTCAGATCACCACAATACTCCTTTCTGATTGAATCTGTGCTGAAGTAGATGTGGAGGCGGACTCACTGCTGTAATGTGAGATGTTTGGCAGGGCTGTGCTGATGTTAGATGTCAGAGGAGGTTTCCATTAATTTGGTAAACATTTTTTTATCCCAGTCTATAAACAGACCTCTTTTATGATGTTTTCAACTTGTCCTGAGAATTTAACTGCCAAAAAGTTTTTTTTTCGAAAAAGTAGCAATATTTTTTATAAAGTAGAAAAACCATTTCACTTTAAGAAATATTTTGAAACTAAAAGTAAAAAAAATAGTGAAATAAAGACTGTCAGCCTCATTTAACACACGTTGGATATTCTACCCAAAAAAATATTAGCGCTAAGCAAGAAAAATATAAGTTTAGATGGTACACCTCTTTAGTAGTGCTGTCAAATGATTATTCGCATCCAAAATAAGTTTACATGTGTGTACTGTGTATATTTATTATGCATATCTAATTAAACACACAGTATATACAAATTTTTTTTTTACATGTATACATTTAAATTCCTATTTTATATATATATATATATATCCACAAAAACAGCACAACATATATAAACAAAAACTTATTTTAGATGCAATTAATTGTTTAACAGTACTAATCTTTATAATTATTAAATACAGGGAAAATATTAACATTACACCACAACTTGTTAAAAAAAAAAAAAAAAATTATATATATATATTATATATATATAATATATATATATATATATATATATATATATACATATATATATATATATATATATATAGACACACAGACACAAAGAAAACAGAACTTAAAAAGCACAAATTTTATTCATGTATGACGGCAGTATACTGCGCAGTTACAACAGCGTCTAAAGAACCTACAGATTGGATAAAATCAGGGTAAAAACAGCAAAGAGAAGTATTGCAGCCAACAGTTTCCAAAGTTTCCATTACAGTACAGAGATAAAAACAGTCCCTCTGAAAAATTATACATTTAAAACAATGCAAACCTAAGGATTTCATGTAGACCACTCATAACGGTCTACTCAAATTGAGCCTGCAGCAGGTTTAAGGAAGCTCCGAGAATCACACAATTAAGACACTTGAGGACGACGTCAGTTACGGTTGGACTCCGCCGAACATGGCAACCATTTTATTCACTTTCCTCCAGTTCCTTCTTTAAACTGTGGAGAAAGGTCAGAGGTCACGGTTACACTTTCATAGATTCACCCGAAAGCCAAGTGACTGACAAAACATGAAAAATAATTCACAAAATGTAGTGAGTAGTGTACATAAAACAGCTTTAAACGCAGTCTATAAGCAGCACACACACGTTTTTGAACAGTAAGAATTTTTTTCTTATAATTCTCTTCTGCTCACCAAGCCTGCATTTATTTGATCCAAAATACTTTAAAAGCAGTAATATTGTGAAACATTTTAATTTACTTTTCCATTTGAATCAATTTTAAAATGTAATTTATTGCTGTGATCAAAGCTGTATTTTCAGCATCTTTTACTCCAGTGTCACGTGATCCTTCAGAAATCATTCTAATATACTGAAGTGCTCAAGAAACATTATCATCAATATTTAAGAGAGTTGAGTACTTTTTCCCCCTCAGGATTCTTTGAATAGAAAGATCAGCATTTATCTGAATGAAAAACTTTTGCAACATTATACACTATACCTTTCAAAAGCTTGGGGTCGGTATAATTGTTTTGGGGAAGAGATTATAGAAATTAATACTTTTTAGCAATGATGCTTTAAACTGATCAAAAGTGATGAAAAAAGACATTTATAAATGTTACAAAAGATTTTTCAGATGAATGCTTTTCTGAACTTTCTATTCAATGAAACCTGATTTAAAAAAAAAAAAAAAAAAAAAAAAAAAAAAAAAAAAAAACATTTTCAGCTGTTTTCAACAAATGTTTTTTTTTTTTAGCAGCAAATCAGCATATTAGAATGATGTCTGAAGGATCATGTGACACTGAAGACTGGACCAATGATGCTGAAAATATAACTTTAAAATCACAGGAATAAAATAGATTTTAAAATAGTCAAATAGAAAGCATTTATTTTAAATAGTAAAAATTTCACAATTTTACTGGTTATGCTGTACTTTGGATCAAATAAATGTAGGCTTGGTGAGCAGAAGAGACTTAAAAAAAAAAAAAAAATCTCTCTCATATATATATATATATATATATATAGCTATATACACACACACAAACATCTGTCTATCGGTTCAAAAACTTCTGACTGGTAGTGTAGATTTTTGGAACCCAGTTGCATATTTATAGTAACAGCATTCATATTATAGTGCAACAAATTAAGTTACTACGAAATCCCATTACCTTTTCAGATAGGAGTGGACATTGTCATAGCCGTGGTATTTGGCCAGGTACACGAGCACACCTGTAGCACAGCGGCCCTCTCTGGCACGGCAGAAACTGCAGTTACAGATGCCCCTGCACGGGGGGCAAAGCCACTCCTAGAAGAACACAACAACATTTAATTTAGAAAAGTGCTAGCTGATGTGGGGTGCGTGTCCCGTACGACGACGTAACTCGCTGATTAACCACCATACATAGTACAAAGCATTGTTGTGGAAACAAACTAGCTAGTCACAACTGTTTCTCTGCTTTGTGTGCATAAGACTGAATGGAAACGTGACTAACCGGGTTCAGGAGGGCATCACGGACGTCTTCTCCGTATCTGTTCTTGAGACAAGGCCCGCAGAACTGTCCACGAACCCCCACACATTCTGGGTTGCGGCAGTTGGTCTTGCTGTCGGTTGTTTTTTGTCGACACTGATGGCAGGTGGATCCCTGTCGGACAAAAGCACAGCCCACACGCTCATCAAGAGTCTGCAGTGCTTCAAACGAGCTGAGAGATGCAGGCTCGGTACGGAACAGGTGCGGTGAGGGTAAAAGCATCACGCTGAAGGAGACTTACAGTGGCCCGGTTGTAAATCTTCTCTCTGACGTTGACACAGATGTTGTCCAGTTCAGCCTCAGTGATTTCCTCCACAGGCCTCACCACGTGAGGGATCGTCAGAGTGCTGTTATAGCTGCGCCGACGTGGCTCTCTCTGCTCACACACGGGCGGGGACATAAAGTACAAATCAATACAGTGGCACTCACCTTAACTTTACATGACAAAATATGAACTGCACGTACACTGCTGTTCACAAGCTCAGTTTGGGGACACTAAGGTTTTTCCTTTACAAAGAAATTAAAACTTTTGATCAATTTACTGCATTCATGCTGAAAAGTGACAGTAAAGACATTGTTTTCAAGATTGATAATAAAACAATGTCTTTTGATCAACAAATCAGCATATTATAATGCTTTCTGAAGGATCATGTGACCAGTGTTGGGGGAAGTTGCTTTTAAAAGTAATGCATTACAATATTGCGTTACTCCGTTAAAAAAGTAACTATTTGCATTACTTTACTAAATTACTTATGGTAACTTGTGTTACTTTTTGTCACCCAAGTTGGGCTTGCTTATTTTTAACAACAACAAAAAACGTATTTGCTTATATTACATTTGTATATTTCTTATTATTATACAGGTGCACTTAAAATTTGAATATAGTGAAAAACTTGACCATGAACCTTTCATATATTCTAGATTCATTACATGTAAAGTAAAACAGTTCAAACATTTTAGCTTTAATTACGATTAGAGCTTACAGCTCATTAAAGTCAAAAATTCAGTATCTCAAAATATTATTTTAATATTAAAATATGCAAAAGTCAATAAATGGAAAAACAAAGCAAGTTTACTTGAAGTAACTCATATTTTCTGGTAAAAGTAATGCATTACTTTACTAGTTACTTGAAAAAAAAGTAACAACATGAGGGTAATTAATGACAGAATTGTCATTTTGGGGTGAACTATCCCTTTAACTAAAGGAACGCACCTCTTCTTCATAATCATCATCGTCGTCGTCATTTCTGTTTCTGCGGACCAGGCTGTATTTGTCCTCAGGGTCATCCTCTGGAGCAGGGGAGGGTGGTCCGTCCACCAGTGACCGGGAGCGTGTGTGGGGACGGGACGTTCGCTCTGGGTTTCTCCGGCGAGCGGCGCTGCCATCCAGAGAGCGGCGAGGAACACGACGAGGCTGCACAGAGAGACAGGGAAAAATTCAGTCAAATCAAGGTACAACAAGCACTAATAATAATCTAAATTAGTAGCGTTGTATTGCTCATAATAAAATGATTAAGCATTATTTCTTATTAGTAATAATGTAATTGTATATCAATATTATTAGCATAAACAAGTTATTCATAGTAACTATGGTAGATATTCACAAATTATTAGTATAATTTTAATCATCAGTAGTATTAATACAGTTTTTAGTCATAATTTTTTTAATAACAGTACTCTGAAGTCTTACCGTATTGCCCTGTGACAAAGCAGCCTTCCTGGGAATGAGTCCAGGAACCTTATCCAGCTCTGACATTAGCTTAGCAAGCTACAAGGAAGAGATAGCAATTCTGTTAGAACAGGATTCATACTCAAACTAAACAAAACTCACTTAAAAATAATGGTTCTAGTAAGAACTCCAGCTGCTGCATTTTGGACTAACTGGAGTTTGTTTATTAAGCGTGCAGAACAACCACCTAATAGAGCATTACAATAATCTAACCTTGAGGTCATAAACGCATGGATTAACATTTCTGCATTTGACATTGAGAGCATAGGTCACAATTTAGATAATTTTGAGTTAAAAAACAAAACAAAAAAAAAAAAGGGAGTTTTCGAACGTTAGAAACGTGGCTTCCCGAGGACAGATTGCTATCAAATAGCACACCTAGGTTTCTAACTGATGATGAGGAATTAAGAGAGCAGCCATCGAGTGTTAGACGGTGTTTTAAGTTAATACATGTGGATTTTTTAGAACCGATAATTAATCATCTGTTTTTTTCAGAATGTAGCAGTAAGAAATTACTCGTCATGCAGTTTTTTTTTATTTTTATCAACTATGCATTCTGTATGTTTTGTCGGGCCATGAATAAACAGAGCTGATTATCATCAGCATAACAGTGAAAGCTAACACGTGTTTCCTGATGATATCTCCCAAGGGTAACATGTAAAGCGTGAAGAGTAACGGCCCTAGTACTGAGCCTTGAGGTACTCCATACTGCACTTGAGATGAATAATACCTCTTCATTCACTGCTACAAATTGATGGCTGTCAGATCAGCACGATTTGAACCATGGTTATATATCACACTATCATCATAAGAATTACATTCAAACTGCAAATAGATAAATGCATACTAATATCCAGGGTTGGATACATACTGAGTTACCTTCAAGAAAAAAAAAAAAAAACTATATTAAATGCACAATGCAGGTGTGTAGAAGTAGAGTTCCTCACCATAGCTTTGTTCTCTTTGATGTTCAGCGCTCTCTTCAGCATGAAGTTGTCTCCCTCAGAGTCAGACTCTGGGTCTTTGGGTTCAGGTTTAGGGCCGGTTTTGGGTTTGGACTCAGGCGACACTGGCTTTGATGGACTGGCCCGTTTGTTAGGAAACTTCATGGCTACTCTGAGTGTGAACGATTTACGAGTTTTTCTGGGAGGTGAACAGGCCTCAGAATCAGAGTCCATTTTCTGTGAGGAAAAAAAACACTTGATTAATTGAACACATTCATCCTTTCAGAAGCCAGTATATGATAAAGCACCAAGCAGAGACTGAAGTGTTTCCTGTGGTTACAAACCATTTCTGTCATGTCGTCGTTCAGGTCGTTCTCAAAACCGCTGCAAGCATCCTCTTCCTCCGTCACAGGTAAAACCTTAAACACTTTCTCACTCGGAGCAGAGCTTCTCGTCTGTCTTAGCGGTCTCTTCTATAAGAAGAAAAAACAAAACATCATCTTCAAAGGACTTTAAGAGGGAGGTATAGAGAACAGTCTTTGACCTTTTGGGCATCTGTAAGGTCAGTTTAATGTAGGGAAACATTCATGTCATACCGAGGTCCCAAAACCATCAGATCCAAAACTGTCACAGCTGTCGTCTGAGGAGGACGAGGTTTCCATAGGAAGCAGAGCGGTGCTCCTGTAACTGCGCAGGTTCATTCTGGTGGAGGGGGGAGACCTCGCCTGCTGCGTCTGTGCACAACAACATACAAAACATTCATGATAAACCTGCTCAGCTCAGTCTGGGCTCCTGTAGAAATAAGTTTGAGACATGCATCTTCTAAACAATAACAGGCATTGCATATTGTCTAATATTTCTCTACACAGCAACCAATGGCAATTTAAAGTGGATTAAGACTGGAAATCATAATTAGAAAAAAATATAAAAATAAAGGAGTGCAGATGCGTGAGAAGTAAAAGTGAAGCCAACTCTGTTCAAACGTCGTCTATGTCTGGAGGCCATGAAAACTAGGCAGGAACACAACCTCCTTACAACTGTGTAACTTAAATTGTTTTATCTACTTACAAAGTTATTTTTGCAAGATCAAGTTATTTGTAAAACGTTGAGAAATTTTATGTAAACTTTAGTGGGTCAACAAACAGTAATTGCTTTTAGAATACTGATAAATATTTCATTATATACAAATGTTGATTAGATGCTTTGTAAAGTTTGGGGGAACCCCTTCCCCCACTAAACACACGCCTACAAGTTTAATAAACCAGCAAAAAGTTTAAAGTTCTTTTTTTTTTTATGGAACAAACTTGTATGTCCCAAACAAATAAATAACCTGATAAATCGTTCAGAATCGTTTGAACTGTTAATTTCACTTTTATAGCGTTAAAACAAACTTTACACACGCCACGAGAGCATGCATGCGTTCATTCATTCATTCATGCATTCATAAACACAAACCCACACATACAATAACAGCTGTTCTTTCAGGTCAACAGAAAACAAAAGCTGATGAGTTTTACTGTACCTTGGAGCGCATTGTGTCGAGTTCGCTGTGATTTGAGTGGGTGTGAGTGTATGCTGTGTCTGAATGTGTGTGGCTGTGGTTCAGTGCTGTGGCGCGGGGTTTAGTCTGGAAGTTGGCGGGTAATTCTTGAAGAGGCGTGACTCTCTTCCGCGCCACACGCGAGTCCTGGAAGCTCCGTAAAACTAATAAAGTAACACAATCTAACAGGCTGAAGACACAAGAACTACATGATACATTTCATAAGGGGTTGAGTATACACATGTTGATAAAACTGTATTAGAAGTCCTATATTATTTGAATTGAAGTGATTAAAATCACGTCTATTTGGTTTTTACGCGCTTACAGGATCTTTAGCTGTGGCGCCAAACCTCAGAGCTCATTTGCATAAGGGCACATAAATCGCGCGAAATACTGACTAGATCAAACAAGCAGAGTTCATTTCAAATTTATATTTTATTAATATCTTATAAATTGACAAAAGGTTGAAATTCCACCAATATAATAAATATATTTTAATATCATATAAATGAAATAGTCCTCCATAATAAAATATAACAATATAACCACGTTTGGTTTAACTGAAAAAGTCCTCTGTTATGATCATCATCACTTAAGTGTTTAATAGTTCAAATACAGAAGAAACTCTTTAAAAAGAAACAAAAGAAAATCAGAGACCACACGAGAGGCAAATTCATGTTAAAACCTGGAAAGACAATGTCAACTATGAAATAGCAGAGAAAAGCTCTCTTTTTTTTTTCAGAAAATGCATAATTTATGACATTTAAGATCAGTATATCCATTTCATGGTGAACTTTTACCCTTTATCAGTGTCAATTTAGAAGATGCTTTTATTGAATCCCCTAGGAACACTTAAGTGCTTTGGTTATAAGGCAACTCTCCAGCCCTTACAGTGGGTCAAACCTGATTCACTATCAACCCCTTCAACACCGTGTCCTATCTACACGCCACACGACAAGATTCCAGCGTCAAGCAATTTGGGTTTCCACACTAGACACAATCAATCAAATATCACAGCCAATCAGAAGCGTGTGTGGGCGGGCTCTCTCTGGAAGTGCACTGCACTCGCAACAAAATGAATAAGTTTATAATTCATAAATATCAAACATTTTTAACATCGTTACATGTACATACTAAGTGACTGATACGATCTTTGTCATCATGGAAAACGCTTGTTGGTTCGCACTGTGTTCGCAGTTTTTGCTTTAATTTAATTTTTAAATCTGCGATTAACTATTGGTTGTTGCTTTTAGTATGGCTATAAGCTCACGCAAAATGACATTCAAACTCACATAAGACACGTTTAACTTTTAATAAAGTGCAAGATCACCTAAGATTATCTACTGTCATATAGTTTGCATGTTGTTGTTCCAGCCACGACATCAGAGAAATCAAAACCATTGTCGAAACCATAACACCGTGTCCTAACTACACGCTACGCAAGGCCATGACAAGTGATAAAAGGTATCTTTTCCATGTTAATCAGAGGTTTTGTGCTAACTATAGCCACGACAGCGATACATGAAATTCCTATTTTAGAAATGGTTTCCATTTCCGCCACGACATGGCAGGAACAACAACATACAAATTAAACAAATAAATGATAAAACTGTGAACTCAATTCGACCCAAAAATCGTATTCCATAACAAAGATGGTATCATTGACTCAGTATGTACATTTAATAATCTTAAAAAGATTTAATTTTTACGAATTATATTATTAACGTATTTCGTTGCGAGTGCAATGCGCTTCCAGAGAGAGCCCGCCCACAGATGCTTTTGATTGGCTGTGATGTTTGATTGATTCTGTTGCGTTGCGTCTGGTGAGGACACCCTAATTGCTTGTTGCTGGAATCTTGACGCGTCGCATGTAGCTAAGACACGGTGTAACGCTTTATAATCACTCAACTTCGGCCACGCCCACCGCCTCTCCCTCCTCTGCGCGGCCGGCCTCTGCCCTGCCTCACTTCCTGGTGCTTATGTTCCTGTTTATTAGATTTCTTTCTTTCTACTTTAATCCAGTCCCCATCACCAGACCCGGCCTCTTTCTGCTTCAACCCTTCACTGACAACAGACATCCCCGGGATTGGGCGTGGTTGGTGGTTAGATGGTGTTATATAGGAGCTGTTGTTTCGGGGCCGTCCAGCATGTTGGAAGCCTCTGGATCCTCTCTGTGACATCTGATTAAACCGTCTGGCTTCCCCTTCTCCTCTTCCCCCTCCATTGATTTTAAAGGTGTTGTTGTAGTCTGCTTTTCTGTGGTAGTTGTGTTTAGCTCCAGCACTAGGGGGCCGCTCTCGCTCCAAGGTGCTCTCAGATATCGTGCTGGACGGGCTGCTGCCCTTTGAGCCCAGATGGATGGTGGAGAGTTTGACGGAAAGGGTGGGAGAGGAACTCCGTGAGTCTGTCCATGGAGTGAGAGGGCTGCGATTGGGCGATCTCCTGACAGCGGCGGCGTACGATGACTGGCTCCCGATGACGGACAGGAACTGAGGGAGGTTCATCTTGCCTGTGCACTCCTGGGCAGCTTGCTCTCTCCACTGCTTCATTCTCAGACTGTGAATCCACCTGGGATCAACACCTGATCGAGGAACAGAATAACAGAATGAGAAACCCAGACATTTTCCATAGATATGCAAAATAGGGTTGAAAGGGCATTTAATCTCAGAAGATCAAACTAAATATCATTGCAACTGGTTTATTTATTGTACTTTTCATGCGGGGTTTGCAATTTTTACAACACTGATATCCAAATGTTTGTAATAGCTATTAGTAATTTTTATTTCCAAATACAACAGCCAAAAAAAATGTTAAATTAAATAAATAACATTAAATAAAATTACATTTAAAAAAAAAATAAAAGCATACAAAATAAAGTAACAGGATTGCAAATATTGCCCACATTAAGCTATCACTAGTAGTTTACTTATAAATAAAGATAATTTATTATTTTTCACTCAAATACTTGATAGTAGGGTTGAATGACATCTGCATACAATGTAACATTTTGTGTCAAAAATGTTATATATATGTTTATAATTATGTTATATATTATGCATACACACAGGTATATTCAAAATTCAATTTTACAATTTACACACACACACACACACACACACACACACACACATATATATACAGAACTGGTAGTTCACTTGAAAATTGTATTCTATTACTGATTCCAAATTGCATGAAAAATTATAATATGTAATCATATAATCAATAAAAAAGGTCTAATTTGAGTATTTTCAAATGTAATTTAATCTAATTACAAGTACTTAATTTTTTTGGAGTCTGATTACTTTAATTACTGATTACTCAATTACTACCCTATATATTATATTTCCTTTCAAAAGAAAGTTCAATATAATTCATTTAAATATGACACCAAACAAGCTCTCTACCAGTCAGTATTGTATTACCTGAGTTGGACCTGCTTCTGTTGTGGCCTTCCCTGATGCTTGGCGCCGTCTCAATGAGCAGCTCTACAGGTCTGATCACGTCCCTCCCGCTGTCTGCACTCCACTGCACTCTGTGCTCGTGTCTCGTGCACTTAGGAGATCTCACGTTACCCTGCCAGGAGACAAGGCACCAGCTTAAACATGTCCCCTTATAACCTTAATAAAACATTTGAAAATGTAACATATATATTGCAAATATACCTTATGAATTTTAGACTATTTAGAATGTTGCACATTAAGAGTTTTAATAAAAAGCATGCTGCTTAGGTACTAAATCACAAAATCAGTGAACTACCTGAAATTATTGCTCCCTAAAATGACAATATGTCCAGTGAAACGCTGACTTTGTATATTTAACAATAAATTAAAATAACTTTTCTTAATATGAGTTCCTACCCATGTGAAAAATAAGTGTTCTTAATTGTACTAAATGTGCACTTGTAATGTACTTTGAAACTTAAAATAATATATTTCAAAATTGTACATATTAATATTAATTTAAAAAGCCACTCAAGTTTACTGAAAGAGAGACAATTTCATTACTGTTTCTTAGCACACTTAATTGCACATTTAATGTCATGAAAACTACATTTTAAATCATTGGTTTAATAATCTTTTGTCATGTTTTAATGAAGTACACTTATTTTGATGTGTTGCCTAACATACTAAATATATACATGTGACATATACATATACATGAATATATTGATTTTAACTGCAGTGTGTTATTAAGCATTGCATTTAAATGTAACATAGTTTAAATGTAATAAATGACAACATCATATAATCAAATACATGACATACAAGTTTCAATAGAAAATATTTATAGTTTATTTACCATTTATTTACCATTAATATACTTTAGTACATTCGGCAGTACACCTTATTTCAAAGACAGGATTGCAATTAACAAACATACATTTTTCGAAAGCATTCAGTTTTCACTTGCACACAATTATTGAAATAGATTATTTTTCATCAAACCTGCTCTGCCGCTTTCTCTTTCAATTGTTGTCACCAAAGCTATTCAAGTTTTTAACCAATGATCAAAATCAAGTCTTGTCTTACATATCATTTTCTTAATTCAGTTTCACTCTGAAAAAATGACACACTGCAGAATTGATTGCATTTTATTTTACAGGATATGCAATGCACTTACAGTGTATTTACCCAAGAAAGTAATATAAAGTAACTACATGGGCTTATCATAGGTTAGGTTTTAGGTTTAGTTTAGGGTTAGTACCTTGTAACTACTATAATAAGTATGTAGTAAGTACACTCAGAACAAGACTAAAATAAAGCGCTATTTCATGTTGACTGTACTGTGGTTCTAGTCTTTTTTCTGGTACTTACCTCATAGTTTACTGTGCAGTCAACAGTTTGTGTGCCAGAAATTCCCACAATCCACTTATCCATCACAAACGGAGGCTGGGGAGTAATTCAGATTTTACCACAAACAGAAAAGCACATCAACCTAAGGCCGAAAGGCATGACAGCATCATAACAAGCATCTACACATTTAAAACTTGTATTGGTGGTTGTGAGGTAGCATTATGACACACTCATCTCAGCTATACGACTTCAGTCTTTTGCATTCCTCAAAACACAGTACAAACCTAATGGAGACGTAATTTACACTGTTACATGACATTTCTCACCTTGGTCATCTTTAATACATCTGCATCTGGTCTGTTGGCATTAAAGGTCACGTCTTTGATATATGCGATTGCCACCTCGTCCCCATCAAGCTCCATGTACATTTTCCATTTGCAGTCCTGCGGAGGTCAGAAAGACAACAGTCAGTAGAATGAGGTTAAAGTGTGGCATCTTGTGTAGGTAAATGAGGCCATAAATATGATGCATGTTTTCAACAAACAGAAATGTAGACCTGTATGATTTTAGCCGGGCGATATAACCCAACAGCACAACCTAGAGGACAATCATGGGTGAAACTATTCTGTACACTTTAATCTAAACACATTTTCACATTTCCAGGTCAAAACGGATTTCCTTATCTGTATAATGGGCACTCAGCTCGCACCTGCAACTTGATGTTTTTGCACTAATCAGTCCAGAAGTGGCAACACTGACCAGAACCATTGTTTAACAGTCAGGAAACAACAAATGGAGATGGCAACAACAATACACACTACACTTTGTTGGATGCTTGTGTGAGTCCAGTAAGAGATCCAAGCAACTCCAGTTTAAACGGGTACAAGATATTTTGATAACTTTTGGAGAGAAATAGCGGGGACACTGGACGAGGATGAAACTTTCTAGTGCATGTTGAGCATTGAGTGTGTTGATGAGAGAGGCCACTCTGATTGGCTGTTCAGCTTAACGAACCAGTGCACGAGCAGAAAAAGGAAATGTTGAAGGTAAAGATGGACCATACAGAAAACTCATCTAATTTTATAGCTCATCTGAGCATTTCAAATAGAGTTGGGGATAGTGTTTAGATCGGATTTGGATGGACTCGGGAGGACTTGGATTCAAACTTGACACAAGCCGCATTTTCATTACCCTTCAAATTGTGCAAACAGAAATTACGAATTGAAAATACACCTAAAGGAAACACGTCAATTTTGCAAGAAAACTATATCGCAAAAACTCACATGAAGTGGTTTTTCAGGCAATTCAAAAAAATTAATATATCGGAACACTGCAATGGAAACAGTTTTTTGCATTTACAGGTCAGCTGACGTTCGTAAAAGTCACATGATCCCACGAACGTCCAAGAAACACCTGATACGTGGCTGCTCTCAAGTATAAAGAGCTTTCCTTCACTAAAGACACACACTTATGTCTCCTTCAATTAAAAATAATGGCTAGTGCGGTGGCTGCAATATTCGTAAACCTCCCAACATCTGTTGCCATGACATACCATGAGAGGAAAAAATGACGTAAGGTTTTTTATCGACATTTATAAAATTTCGCAAATGTTTTGCGCAAATCTGTAATGGAAACCCGGCTACAGATTTTCAGAGCACAGACAAATCCAAGCCATGTGTAACATGAAAGATAAAAAAATAAGTAACAACATAAAATTAAGATGAAAGGACATTAACAAATGTTTTCTACTCACGCTCAATTGTTTAGGACTAGGACACGACAGTAATTTTAAATACTGTATGCAGATATTGTCTGTGGTGAGTGAGATTGGTGTGAAGATGCTAAACAAGCACTTATTTGTTTACAGTTTGAATAGCCATAGTCCTAGTTCTGGTTTCCCTTTTGATTGACAGATGCAGAGTAGAGTTATGTGCTAGTTGGCCACTGGGTGTAGTTTTCTGGCCAAGATGCAGGCGACATAATACACTGCAGACACAGTCAGCTTTTCGTTGCTGCTTTTATGTTGGATTGGAGTGTCTGGGCCTTGAATACATACAATAGGACAACTGGTGAATGCTTATAAATAGACACTTAACACAACAAGTGTTACAGATAATGTTGGACTTTACTCTGTTGTAAAGCCATGTAGGATTGAGGTGTGGCATGTAAACGCAAACACATCCCGGAGCTAGCCAAGCTTGAGAATGAATGTTTGAATGAGTGTTCATCCACACACACACACACACACGTGAATGATGTGAAGACTGTAGCTTAGAGATCAGAGTGCAGAGAAGCGATCGTGTTCGAATCTCAGGCATAACAAGAGCTGGAGACCTTAACATCCATTCTCGCTCACATTAGCAATGGAGATGACGCCCTTTTCTGAGAGACCATGCAAGAAACGTCTGAGCCGAGCGCGCTGGGCAGAGCGGTAATGATCCGTCCAATCTGGCAGCCCAGCACCGAGGTCAAAGTTTACCGCTTAAAGCACGTGGCTGTTCACATTTCCACAACATCTCCACAGAGAACGAGCGCTTGTGAAAAGGCAATCGTGAACGTGTGCCTGTTTGTTTTGGACGGGGCTTAAAGGCATCCAGTAACACGTCGGCCGAGCGCTGACCAGGCGTTTGCCAAACGTTAGCCCTGCCTAATAGCAGCGGCAGAAACAATGTGCGGTAATGACGGCCAGCGTGGTAAGCGTCTAATGACACCTCATGCATAATTCAGCACCTTTCCGGCGACTAAGCCCTGATATCCTCATTAACAGAAACACTCTGTGCTGTCAGATGGGCAAGGCACAATCGCAGGGTCTCATTTAGGCTTTGAGAAGTGCAGCTGCTACCACGACACCGCCAGGAAAGAGAGAGAGAGAGAGAGAGAGAGAGAGAGAGAGGGAGACGCAGAGCGAGAGAGCGAAAACTGTGAAAAAAAAACCTTGAGCAGAGCGGGTTTGTTTTATTTAGTGCAAAAAACCTTGCAGTTTGTAAAAACAAGGCTGACACGGAGGCTGACACCAGGCAGGGGAAAATAATTAGCTCTCATTTTCTCAGACTCCTGTTTCCTTCTTCCCGCTGAGCTTCCTCCCAACCAAACCACCACATGTCAGGAGAAATGGGAGGCAATTAGCGGCCCCGCTTCAGCCCCGCCGCACGCCTTGAAAGGGGACTATTTATGATGGGACAATGAACAGCTGAAAGATTAAATAACATTTGCCTTTTAAAAAGAAAATGACTTCTGGCTAAATTTTTGATTAAATTCAAACGGCAAGTGAAGACTGTGTCAGGGGCCCAAACAAAGGCTCGCCGGCAAGAGGGGGCGGATGCTACGCGTCGTCTCGGATGAAAAATTATTTATCTCTCGCAGCCCTTTTTAAGTGAACGAAGAAGAGAAACAAAAACAAGAGGCTCGGGAACCGAAAATGCATTTAGCGAGACGGTGGTCAGTCATCAGAGGAGGCCGATAACAGGCATCTTTTACTTGAGGAAGACAACTTCAAATCAAGGAGCACTGTGATTGTGAGAAAACATCACGTCTTCTACAAAAGCCCCCTGTTAACGTCTCAGATGATACACAGACCGAGATGCAAAAATTTACGTACATTACGGAGAACCAAAAAAAAATGCAATTACTTTTTTAAGTGATCGCACATGAGTCTGTGACAAGGGAAAATCTTTTATTTCTTGGAAATGCTATCATCTTTGTGCAATTTCCAATTTAAAATGTGGCGTAAACATCAATTTCATGAATGCATGTGATTGTCCACATCTCATTAATTTCCAAAAAGTTTTGAAATATATTTCAAGTTATTTATTAATTTATTCTGACAAATATCAAATTATTTTTTAAACTCAGAAATGTCAAAGTTTTTGGGGAGTTGCACCGCATGACATTTTTCAACCTGAACTAATGCTGCCTTGTCATAAAATATTGTTCAGTGTTTTAGGAGACATATCATTTTCTTAATCTTTCGTACATTTTTTTTTCTTTTTCTGCATACCTTTGCATGTTAGTTGGACCGCATGACTATGATTTGACTTTTTTGAAATGTTTCAAAATTGAAAATTTGACGTTTTTAAAATGTTAATAAGCAGTGAATCAGCTCTGATGAGTATAAGTTATAAAATAAAATACATTAAATTAAAATATAAAGCGTTACTTATTTTCTATATTGTTTATACTTATGTTTTTTATGCCTTAGTACTTACTAAGGTTTTCTTAATAAGCTTTTTTCTTCATTATTTATTCCAGGGCAGTTTTATCACCCTAACATGTTTGATTTTATGCTACAAATTTATCACAATAAAATCTAATGCAGAAATAAAACAGCATTTTTGATGTATTTTTGAATTAATTAATAAATATGACAAAAACTATGCATTACGTCATCGGTAACCTCCTACAAAACCCTGGCAACCACTCAAAACACTCAACAGCATCCCAGCATCTTGTGAGCAATAGATTAAAATGACGGCAAACCCAAAGATCACATGGATTCAGTTCTGTTTCCCAGATTAATCAGTATCTATGATACACATGATATGAAGTGGAGTGATTTACCGATTGGCCTGTGCCTGCTTTCCAGTGATATCCAAACACCAACTCCAGATTCACAGTCTTCCTCCACTCCTCCTCTGCTTCCTCCGTGGCCAAACCATCCTGAGAGAGGATGCACAGGTTAATTCGGATGACGGATGAGGAACAGATTTTTCAAATGCAAATTCATGATGCAAACTCTGATGTAAAAGAAGATCCAGAAAGCGATGAAACCTCAAAGACCACCTGCCTTGATCAACGGCGGAAAGTGGAACAGGTTCAGGTAGTCGTGGGCAAGTTTCTCAATTTCGGTCTGAAAAAGAAAGATTTGACATAATGTTTAAAACAGATTTATGCAGCGCACTGACAATCAGCCAATGACCAGCTGGGTGTGAATGTAACATAATTATTACCTGTTAATGGACTCGAAGCAGCAAAACAACAATTAATACTATTGTGTATCACTTATGAACATATAATTCGTGCTCTGGCATGTGTCATATACATCCAGAGTAATTCATTCAACAAATCAGGCTCTCTATGGAGCACACCGACGAATGCCTTACACGATCAGACGTGTGATATTCCAGAGGAAGGAAAATTATTTCTCAGAGGTTGCGCTTTTAAAGCTTAGCCATATGATATAATCGAGTTTCACTGAAATTGTACACTGTCACAGATATTTCTAGAATTCATTGGCTCCAAATATTCATATTGTTTACACAAGTTAATATTGAGATCTTGGCCTTTCTGAGCACAGTTTGAGCATTTTTGAGAAACGAGAGGATATGCATGTAAGATGTTTGGGTCTGGGTTTCTTAGAAGGACCGTCTGTTGCTGGAGACCTCAGTAAACATGCTCTCTCCATTCAATCTCATTGCTGTCGAGGAGAAGTAATTGAGCTATTAAGGAGATTTTATTTGTGGTTTTGCTGTGCTGTGGATTAGCTGGTTCAGTGGTCTTACTCGTGAAGCTATGAATATAATTTGAAACACTGTTGCATTGATGTATTTAACCATGCACTTTGAATCTGAGATATATGTGCCATTCAAAATACACATCACATTTACAAACATGCTGGGATTATTTCCTATTAACTTGAACTTCAGAGTGTATGGACAAGTTTTCAGAGACAATATAATGTGCACTCCAGCCTGGTACCTTGAGATGTATGATGTGTCCTTTAGACGTCACACCCAGGTCTCTCATGTCCGTCTCGGACAGCAGCAGCAGTCTCTGTCCTGTGATGTGATTCTGCCTGAAGATTTCGGCGTACCGCTGCAGCTCTCCATCACCTACACAGCACACACGCTTATGTTTCTGTCATGGCAGGGATTCTCTCAGTTAACTGCATGCATTTTTGTTGTTGCTCTATACTGACCTAATGATATTTTCTATCCACTAAACCTACAACGCAAAAGCTAACCATCAAAGAAACCATTCTGAATTTGCTGAATGTTTAGTGAAATAAGTCTCTTATGCTCACCAAGGCTGCATCTATCAAAAATACAGTAAAAACAGTAATATTGTAAAATATTATTACTCTCTAAAATAATTGTTTGCTACTTAAAAATATTTTTAAATATTATTTATTCATGCCATACAAAGCCGGATTTTTAGCATCATTACTCCCTTCTTCATTGCATGATGAAGATATTAAAAATAGGTTTCCCTGCCTAATGTTTCCAGGATTCTTTGATTAGGAAAAAAAGTAGAAAAAAAAACAGCATTTATTTCAAATGGAAATCTTTTGTAACACTGTGATAGTCTTTACTGTCACTTGTGATCAATTTAATGTGCCCTTGTGTAATAAAAGTATTAATTTCTTTAAAAAATGAATCTTACTGGCCCCAAATTTCAATTTTGTATAAATATAAACATGATGAAGAATCTCACCTTGAAAAATCTGCTCCATCCAGAAATGCTGTAAAGACAAAATATGTTAAAAAAGGAACAGAAATCTAAAGGTGATAAAGTCTGATCAGATCATCTCTGTTGAGAGATATTCTACCCACCACATGTTCTTCTGTCCAGGAGTGGATGGCCAGGTTTGGGAGAAGCTGTCAAAAACAGACAGAGGAACAGAAAGACTCACATGTGCACACAGCCTACATTAATATCAGCACAGATAAGTGCAGATTTATCAGTATTATCAACAATTCATAATTTTTTGATTCTGTCATATGATGCTCACTTGCAATGAAGAAGAAAAAAAAAGATTTGTATAATCCCTAATTTACATATGCAAAAATATGCATTATAAAAGTAGTTTTAATGCATTAATTATAACTTTTGTGCACCTTATAATGCATTGTGTGATTTCATGAATAACTGTAACAGTTATAATGCAATATAATACTTATCTATTTAGAAAGTGTAATGCGTTAAAACACGTGACAAACAAAGCTTAAAATATTAGAATGCATTTTAGCTTTGGTTACAATTATTTATAAATAGATATAATGCTTTACAATGTACATTATCTTTATATTGCATTCAACATAAAGGCTTGAAGTGAAGCGTTACCAGAATGATGTTAACAATAACTGTTGTTAGATGCTGTGAGGATGCTATTGTTGACATGTTCTCAGCCTGCTACTTTATTATTAGCAAATACTGAAGCTTAAGCTAAAATGAAAGCTAGCATTTTGATTTTATTTTGTTTCTGAATCACATAAATAATTAATAAACTAGTTTAAAGTTTAAAGCTTTCACCTGCTCAAAATTTTCTTCAACGTTTTACCATCCCTTGTGAAAAAAGTGCACATTAACACACTTTTACAAACAGTACTTACTAAATAATATACTTTACAAGAATATACTTGTGTGCAAACTGAATGTAATGTTTATGGACATTGATAATTGCAATTAAATGAATATGTATTAATATTTAAATTTATACTAAATATAGTTAGTTGAGTGATTTTGACCCACTTAAGTAGGACTTAAGCACATCTTTACATGTCATTCCATAATTCTGCTGTCATTGAAATATGGTTAAAGTACTGCTCAAAGTACTTGCAAGCATTTATGATCAACTAAATATAGTTTTATACAGTCATTTCCATTGAAACATGTATGTCATGTCACATTTTTGCAGTTATACAATGTATTGATGTAAGCCGTTTTAGTAACAATATAATAACAATGTAAGCTGTTTTAGTATATTTCAAATCCATTAAATGTAATATCAAAAAACATGCTACAGTTAAGCGCTTTACATGTCAACATCAAAATAAGAGCACTTATTAAAAGTGTGTTTAGAAACAGTCATGAAGGTGCACTCTCATTAAATACGCTTAAGTGGCCTTTTCTTCTATTAATAATATTATTGTACTAAGTACAGTTATTTTTTAAATACTTTAATGACTCTTCTTTTTCACAAGGGAGTACCAGTCTTTACCTGGATTCAGTGATTTATCGAGTGAACAGTGAAGAGGAAAGTCTGATTAGATGAACAGATGTGGAAGAAATATTGAAATACTCTTTCTCGCTCGTGTTTTTCATTCTCTCTCTCTCTCTTTCTTTCTTGATGGTGTGCGAGTTCCTCACAGTCTTCACACTGCTCAAATTGGCCAATCTTAATGTCAGTGAAATGTCAGTTGTTCGTAAGTGTGCGCTGTCCTCTCCACGCTGACATGCTGTTGTTCTCTCTCGCTCTCCTCAGCATGTGGCTATACATCCACTTCATTTGCCATAAATAACATCCATAAGGACCCGGTGGGCGTCTAGCAGCCTCACCTAATACAGCCTTTACTGGGAATCAAGGAAAGTGACTGCTCTAACCTCCACAGCACACAACAGACCACTTACTTTCACTTAAAACTATTCTAAAAAAACAGCAAACAAATACTGTTCCCAATAGAATTTAAAACAGCACAAAAACACTCTTATCAATCTAATTGAGTGCAGCTACCTTAAAAACAAGCTTGAGTAAAACCTGTTTAAAGACTTTTGCTTAAATGGTCAAGTTAGTTTTGTAGACTTAACTATGCCTTTCTTTACAACATCTAAAACGTTCTCTTTTTTCTTGTGAAAAAGAAGTATGCTTAATTGTTCTGAATGTGTGCTTGTAGTGTAATCTTAAAAGACTATTTAGAAAAACAAAACTGTACTCGCATATAATCAAAATTAAATAAAAGGGACACTTAAGTGTACTTAAAGTGAGTTCGCATTCATGTTTCTTAACACACTTAAGTACACTTTTAAATTCACTTTGCAATAGTCAAATCAAGTTTTACTTTAAATTACATTTTAAATCATGTTTTAATAGTCTTTAAGTTAATATTATTTTAAATACTAAATTGCATTTTAAGTACTAAATTATCACTAACCTAATTAATTACAAATATATTTAAATGACATTTAAGTATATTTTAGTTTACCATAAATGCTTGCCAGTATGTTCAGCAGTACTTTAACCATATTTCAAAAACAATAGAACCAATTTATGAAATTGAGCAATTTGTTAAGCTATTTCTTTATTTATTTTAAAATTTAAAAATAATAATTTGTGTTACACTTTATTTTAAGGTGTCCTTGTTACAATGTAATTATATATTTAAGTACTGAGTAACATTAATTAACTACACGATCTTACTACATGGTTAGGGTTTGGTTTAGGGTTACTTGCATATAAGTATGCATAATTTAATGTTATTATAACAGTAAGTACATGCAACATGTAACAAGGTCACCTTTAAAATAAAATGTTACCATCATTTTTCCTTTTATTGCAATTAACATGCAATTAAACATTCAGATTGCACTTAAGTATTTTCAGTAACACTTTATTTTACTGATTCCTTGTTACAAATGTTACATGTACTTATAATAACAATAAATTATGCATAATTACATGCAATTAACCATAAACCACACCCTCATCCCTCCCCTGACCACATAGTATGTAGATGTAGTTAATTAATATGACTCAGTACTTAAATGTATAATTACACTGTAACAAGGACTCCTTAAAATAAAGTGTAACCGTATTTTCGTAATAAGCACTCATTTTAAAAATGTATGCTAAAGTGTACTTCTATTTCAGAAGGATTATGACACTTTTTTGTTGTTGTTCTTTTTAGAGCTTGACAGTCCCTTGCAAGCTGCTTTCATAGTACAGAAAAGAGCATGACTATTTTATAAGATATGTAAAAGAGTGTAAATATTCTTCAAAACATCTCCTTTTATGGTCTATTAAAGAAATACAAGATGTTGGAAAGCATGAGAGTAAAGCATGATTCAGATTGACTTTACGTTAGAACATTGAGTTAAGTCCTCCGTGACTGCAGTAAGAGACAGACAGAGACTCACCGGTGTGTTGGACTGCTCGATGAGCTTTCTCTCCCACATCTTTAACCGTCTCTCTCTTTCTTTCAGCTCTTGTTCTTTGGTGCTCAGATCTCTCTCCAGCCGCTTCAGACGCTCTAGAGTCGCCTCGATCTCACATCTGCTCACACAAAACCCATCACATTCACTAACATCACACCACTATTCAGTGAGAACATACCTAAATATTTTTTACATAATGTGTCATGCATTGATATGGAGATGTAAATATTTTAGTGATGTCAAATCGATTAATCGCATTCAAAATAATAGTTTGTACGTAATATATGTGTGTTCTGACTATATTTATATGTAGCACACACACATATTTACACACACACACATTTATATATATATATATATATATATATATATATATATATATATATATATATATATATATATATATATATATATATATATTATAAACACATACATGTGCATATGTTTATTTATCCATATAAATACACACAGAACACTTATTATTTAAACACAAACTATTATTATGGGTGCAATTAATTGCTATTAATCGATTTGACAGCACTAAAATAAATAGATATAGGATTAGGTGATAATTTATTATTATTTTTTTTAACTTATTTTAATATTATTTATTGCTTTCAATTTTTTAACCACAGTCACACTTTTGTAGTACATTGACAATTTTACAACATAAAATTCCACTGGTGTTTAGGGCAAAAATATCAGAAAAAAAAAAAAACACTTATTCAAAGGCAAAAAAAAAAAAAAGGAATAAATTTGAGTTCAAATATGTTACAACAACTGGCAATAAATAAATAAACAAATAAATTATATATATATATATATATATATATATATATATATATATATATATATATATATATATATAATATAAGAATGGGTCTAATAATGCTCATAACCGTATACAAATGTCCCATTTCAGACACACATGGCTGTACTGTTACCCACAAGTATGTATTTTTTATTAAAATGTTTCCACGTGCTCTAACAAATGGCTATATGGTGTTTTGAAGAAATTGTTATTTTTGTATGCTGATTTCACTACAAAGCTCTGAAATGTTATGGAAGAATAATGGCTGAATATTGTCTTTATTCTCTAGACAGCATAAATGCTCCTAAAGGAAAGACATTTTCTCAGCTGGTCGGCAACATTTAGTGCAGAATCATCCAGCGGTGTTTCTTTAATTATAGAAGCCCGAGCCATTGTTCATTTGTAATATCGTATTTCACCAACAGAGGGAGCTGCACATTCTCTCCAGACTACAGTTATCTATAAAAGGACAGAAGCTGGAACTTCTCCCATTAGGACCGCCCCCTCTCGTTTAGCCCCGCCCCCTCTTGCTCCACTCCAGCTCCAAACTTCCCTGTGCAATCGATTTCCTGTGTTTCTTTACTGACAAATGATGTTGAAATCTCACATTCACGTGTCCTCAGTTCCCCTTTTTGACACATCACATCTCTTCCATTTTTTCTTTAAACTTTGCAGTATTAAAAATTAATTTGAAAATAACAGAGTTATGCAAAAAATACACGTCAGGCTTATGATATTGTGCAGCATGTAATCACAGGTGAGTTACTGTACCTCCACTCTGCTTTATTTTGCAGGAAGGTGTTGCACTCCTCAGGTAAGTGACTGTCGCTCCACATGGACTCCAGCGTGGACAGGATGTGTTTGAACAGCGGCCTGTCCTACAACACCATCAATTAAAACATCAGCACTTCCAGCACAGCATTTCTGACACGATCAACTCTTCTAAAACACTAGAAACATTTACAGACTGATAACTGGCTCAGAAATCTTACCTGGTCAATAAAACCATACTCAGATTCTGATTTGCTTTATAAACAACACTACATCAAAACACTCTCTAGTGAAAAAACAGACTTTAGTATACTTTTAAAAATAGTTCTTCTTATTGAAACAATATTAACTGCAATTAAGTTAAAATGTATTATAATTACATTTTCTATTAAACATTAAATGGCCCATCTGGGTAGGACTCAAGTACATCTTCATGTGTAATTCCAGAATTACTTCTATTGTGTTTCAAATATGGTTAAAGTTCTGCTGAATGCACTGACAAGCATTTATGATCAACTCAAATATGCTCTAATGTCATTTCTGTTAAAACCTGTACGTCACGTATTTAAATATATTTGTAACTACACATTTGTAATGATGAAAATAGATCAAATTGATTAACTCTTTACATTTAAAATTACAATCGAGGGCTTTGCAAGTGCTTTAGTATGTTAGTCAACAAGTGTACTTCTTTAAAACATGACAAAAGGTCATTAAAACAATGTACTTCAAAGCAAAACTTTTAATTAGACATTCTTACAAAGTTAATTTGCAAAATGCTCAAAAGTGCACTTAAGTGTGTTAGTCATCTTTAACACTTAAGTGGCCTTTTTCATTAATACTATAATATCTGAAAGTACTTTTTTAATATACTTTAAAAGGTTGGAAGTACACTACAAGTGCACTTTCAATTCAACTAAGTGCACTTCTTTTTCACAAGGGCTTGTAAGGTTGAAGCGGTTCATACACCTTTTCAATGAAACATTCGTAAGCTGTCATAAACTTACTGAATGGTAGGATCGTCCATATGATACGGTTTCTATACAGCTGGGTGTTATGATACAGTTTCTGTACAGCTGGGTGTTATGATACTGTTTCTATACATCTGGGTGTTATGATACAGTTTCTGTACAGCTGGGTGTTATGATACAGTTTCTGTACAGCTGGGTGTTATGATACTGTTTCTATACAGTAAGTGACAGGCAGATGTGAATGTATGAAGCTCTCTAGAATGAGTGTGAGTGCTCAGAGGAGACGTGTGACCTGACAGACTGAAACTGAGATGGAGAAAACAAGCCCTGGAATCAACTTTGACTGGATGAATTAAAAATGTCCAGTCATATATTAATAAAGACAGCGGTTATTAATGTCTTGACCAAACAGCATGTCTTATCTATTCTTCATGCATTAATGCATTTCACTTTAACACGGAGTAAATACCAGTCTACTTAAGCGCTGCATAATTACTGTATTAGTGTACTGCAACATATTGCTAATGCTTTGTAATGTGTGTTATTATCGTAGGTTCATTGTATGTTTGCATACAACATATACTATATTTGCTAAATATGATCTCATATGATAAACAGACCATAAAAAGAGTTCATTCACTTATCTCTTCAGGTGTTGTTCAAATCTGAATGACCTTCTTTCTTCTGTGGAAACATTTCTTTAAAAATCTTCATGTTACACAGAAGAAATCGATTCATACAGGTTTGGAACGCCAAAAGGGTGTGTCAAATTAAAAAACTGTGTTAAAAAAATGGCAAAAATAAATGAATGAAGGGTAGTGTTTAGATTTGATTTAGTCCAGTGTTGCCAACTTTTATTAAGTTTTTTTTTTTCAGATCACTTTTAGACTTGGTGCTTACACTGCACATAGTGTACTAAACATACCTATATAAAATAAAGTCATTAATAATAGTAATAATAGTATTATTGCACTTTTATTTATTTTTATATAATAACAAACAAAATAATAAATAAAGTGTTATACTATTTTATTTTAAAATAAAACGTGTGTTAAATAAAATTACAATTAAGTTTATAGTACACTAATGCTTACATCAGCAAGCTTGTATTTTGGTGGGTTGCCGGCAAGTAAGCATGTTTTATCGGTCTTAGCGCCATGAATTAATGAAATGTCACAGTTTTGCATTTGCATTTGCAATTTGCAATGCTTTCAGTTTGAATATAAATTTTACAGTACAGTTAGCAAATCTAAAACATCATTGTGATTGTGCTTTATTTTTTTACTTATTATACATTATTTATTTACCCAGTACATTTTTTATTTTGGTTGTGCATGCGCACCCCTGTAAATGAAAACAGTTTTATTGGGAATTTGACTATATTAAAGTACAGTATGTCAGGAGGAGAGAAGCAAACGGATGTAAAGAATGTACACGACTGTATATAATTAGCGTATGGTGTCATCGTAGTGACATTTAGCAACTTTCCGAGCAGACTTTAGCTCCTTCCATTGACTATATTTAGTAACAGTGGTTTAGTCTGTGGTCATAATCTATGACGTGACCTAACTGACACACCAAGGTAAATGTGTGCATCTGTTGTCTTACTTTTGGATCTGTCAGCCAGCAGCTTCTCATCAGACAGGCGAAACTGTCCGGGCAGCTACTGGGAATTGTCAGCCTCTGCAAAACACACATTAAACAAGTCATAAACCATGCTGCAGACACTCACTCACTCACTCAATCAGTCACACGGCCGATAGAAACCCCCCTTACCTCGCTCTTCTCCACCACCAGCCAGGCCACCTGCAGCCCCTCCAGACCTTTGAAGGGAATTTCCCGAGTCAGCATCTCCCACAGGACCTGAAAGAAACCCACGTGTTATTCACAGCTATATGATACAGATCTGTGCCAACAGACCCAATGCATCGACCACCTGACTACACAGTGCAACCACACACTCACAAAATGATACTCTGGACCTAAAAAATCTCATTTATTAGTTTTTCGCAAATTATATTAATGGTTTGGTTCAAACCTTACATTTTGATTTAATATATTAATACAAATATTTATTTCCTTAAAACCAAAAAACATTTATGCAAAATAAGAATATTATTTATTGTAAAGACCATATAACATACTTAATCAATGTTCTGCATTTTCTACAACCATAAGTCAAAATATGGGTCAATATAATATTTTTGGGTTTTTACAACTTTTACATCAAAAAACAAAGGCTAAATTAGCGATAATATGTCAAACTATAAAACATGTTAAGTAATATTTAATTTAGATCACTTACTAAGTAAAGACAATATAATGTCCTTAATGTTAATTGAGATTTTTTTATATGAATCACATTTTATGTCATGGACTATCAAAATAATAATAATAATAATAATAGTGCTGTCAAACAATTAATCACGATTAATCGCATCCAAAATAAGTGTTTGTTTACATAATACATGTGTGTACTGTGTATGTTTATTATGTAGATATAAATACACACACACATGCATGTATATATTTCAGAATTTTTTTTTTTAATATATTAAATATATTTATATATTATATAAATTATATGATTATAAATATATACATGTAAATATTTTCAAAATATATACTGTATGTGTGTGTGTTTATATATACATAATAAATATACACAGTACACACACACACTTTTATTTTGGATGCAATTAATCGTGATTAATCGTTTGACAGCACTAAATAATATCAATAATAATAATAACAATTAAAAAAGATATGTACTGTAATATGTGTTCTGGACATCAACAGTCTTGGTGTGAAGAGAAAATACTATTTAAACAAGTTTGGACTGAGTTTTGATTTAAATCAATAAATGACTCAGTGGTTTCAGTTTTCCCAGTGCAAGCAGCCAGAAGCTCTGTCGCTGATGTCCACACACTCACCACTCCATACGAGTATGTGTCGCAGGTCTCAGATGCTGGGAGGCTCTGGATGACTTCAGGGGCCATCCAGGGAAACGTGCCCACCAGAGACATGTGGGTGGTGTGAGAATGAAACTTAGACGCCCCGAAATCACAGATCTGAGGACATGGAGAATTGCAATAAGGGTTAATTTTTCATGTTTAACTAATACAATACAGACAGCCTGAATCTTTTTGTATGAACAGACATTCATCATGTACCTTGAGTACTGAGTCTGCTGTCAACACAACTGGAATGAAAACACAAGTTGACCAGGTCAGAGAAAATACAGCATCAAAAATACACATACAGCCTTAATTTTTTTGTTTGTTTTTTGTTACAAAAGTTACCAATGTTGGGAAGGTAACACTGGAAATGTAATAGGTTACAGATTACAAGTTACTTTTTCTAAAATGTAGTAAGTAGTGTAACTATTTTAATTACTTTATTAAAGTAATATAACTGATTACATTTGATTCATTTTTTATTACTTCTCTAAATTTCAACAAATGTTTTCAGTTGTTAATCATTTTCAAACATTTAAAGCAGGCAGGGTTAACCTTACAGTAGTGCTCAACACTGATTACTGTCAGACTTTCAACGTCCTTCTTTACTTGAACTAAGATTACAACAATTTAATTTTACTTAATTTTTAAAACTTAATTTATGAAGTTTACAGTTATACTTTATTTTAAGATGTCCTTGTTACAGTGTAATTATACATTTAAGTAATAAGTAATATTAATTGACTTGTGTACTTACTATCTGGTTAGGGTTTGGCTTAGGGTTACTTGCATGTAATTATGCATCATTTATTGTTATTATAATAGTAAGTACATGTAACATGTTTAACAAAGACACCTTAAAATAAAGTGTTATCCAGTTACATTTATTTTGTAATTAAATGATATAATTACGTTACATATAACTTATCACTCCACAAACCATTTCGGGACTTGAGGTCTCTGTGAATGACTGTAAACGGGGCCTCTGCGTGCAGATAATGCATGCCTATGAGAGAAAACACACAAATTAAGAAAATGCAGAGTCTGATTTTGTAAGAGTAATTATTAAAGGGATACTTCACCCCAAAATGAAAATTGTTGAAACAACAACATCTGTTGCTTCCCATGTTTCCCAGTGTATGTGAACACACAGTAAATGTGCTTACAGTAGTGCACTTACAATGGAGGCCACATTAAAACGCAGAAATGTGAAGCTTGTAGTGTGCTTATGACCTTTTCCGAGCTTGTGGTTAAACATTATGCTCTCAATTCTTGTCTGGTGTCGTCTGACTCATGTAAACAGTAATTTATGAATACAGACTGAGAGCAAACGGGTCCCTTTCTAGCAGATTTGACCGATTAGCTATACCTTTGCACAGACAAGATTGGTAACTGATTATATCACACCAGCATCATATCACCATGTGTGATGTTAACCCAAACACGGCAACATATTTCACGTGAGTATTTGAAGGCAAATGTCAGAGCGCAGTTCATGCGTCAAATTCTCAGTGTTTCTTCAAGAGGCACAAGCATGAATGTAAACAGTTTGTTTCCTCTTACAGGTCAAGTCCGGTCAGAGAAACAGCTGGAAGTTAAAGTTAGTTAAACTGTAATAATGTTTACAGCCATGCTGGCCTTCACTAGTTTAAGCTGGTCACAGTCTAATCAGCACCAAAACCCACTAAAATCACAAAAACACACCAGCGTGACCAGGAAGGGAGTCTGAACCGCACGCTTCTAATGTGTTCTTGTCTTTATTTGGGACGTGCGAGACTTGCCAACTAGTCACCTAAATCTTGAAATCTGAAACGTTTTGTGTAGACTGTGTCAGACTAGCATATAGCAATTAAGCTTATTTTATAGGCTTGCTATAGTCGACTAGTCTATTACAATATTTCCACTTAAACATTAGTGAAATTTATTGTGGCGCACATCCCTAGTCAAAACAACGTAACCATTTCTGCTAGGCTTCCATTGTGAGTGTGTTCTGTTGTGCATTTAGAGCATTCAATCTTTCTTTTTTTGAATATATAACACCTTTAGCGATGTCCATTGCCCAGGTCATAATCTGCTTCATACTGATGTCTTCACTCTCAGCGCTGGACAGATAGTCGAACAGAGATCCACCGCTGGCGTACTCTACCGTAACACAAACACACATTTTATATATCACTGCTAGTGTTAGTATTAGATCAAGTGCTGTGCCACAGTCCATGTGTTTATCACAGTATCCTGTCCTCCTGAGATCCTGAGCTCAATGACATCATCTATAATTATCTGGAAAATTCTAGCACTACATAACACCAACAAAGACTTACATCTATGGCACACATGACAGGAGGAAACACAACTGTAATGTAACATATTTGCATTGGCATAGTACGTGTTTAAAGGCATCAGGCGACAGATCACAGGTTAAAATATTAAATATTAAAATAATTTCTGACTATGACTGACAATATTGTTTATTGAAAAAACAAACATATCAGAGTTCTCTAAGCTATGGACTTTGACTTCCTTTCAAGACACACCTAATTTTAGAGTTATTTCATCATAAATTCAACATTACTGACAACAGAGGAGAGGCATCTTTATCTTCTCCTGCAACGAACTGATGTGCAGCTCTCTCTGTAATACATATTTTCAACAATTTTGGTAAAAACAAATATTATTTTTATAATTGAAATAAAAAAGTTTAAAAAAAAATATATATATATTAGTGCTGTTACGCGATAAAAGTTTTTGTTTACATAATAAATTTATGTGTACTGTGTATATTTAATATGTATATATAAATACACAAGCATGCATGTATATATTTCAGAAAAAAAAATTGTTTATATATTAAATATACTTATTTATAATATAATATATATATTATATGAATATAAATATAGACAAGTAAATACATGTAAATATTTTCAAAATACTGTACGTGAGTGTATTTATGTATACATAAATACAGAACACATACATTTATTATGCAAACAAAAACTTTTATTTTGGATGCGATTAATCGTTTGACAGCACTAATATATATATATATATATATATATACATATATATATATATATATATATATATATACACACCACACACACACACACACACACACACACACACACCACACACACACACACACACACACACACACATAGTGTTGCCAAAAGAATACGAACTACTCAAATACAGACGCATACCTCTAACGTATGCCTACAGTCTGCATCTGTTAATATTCATGAATACTGTGTGTTTAGGTCACAGTGAGTACACATCATATAATGGTCAGATTATCAGGTTCAAACAGAGATACGCACAGAGAGAGGGGAAATTAATAACATCACTGACAAGGCTGAGCTGGTCATAAACAGCACCTTAACCTGCTCTTATTACGTTTACTTTTCATAAAGAGAGACTCAACAGTCTGTCAGTACTGCAGACCAAAGACTCTTTACACAGCGCTTTATGATCGTTTACAATCACTGCAGATTCAGTTGAGTCACACTCACTCAGCACAGCAGAACCAGATCATGAAGAAACAGCATTACATAAGTCCAGCTCATTAAGACCTGACAGTTACTCATTCTTGATATATGGGGCAAAAGTTGTGGGGTTTCGTCATTCTATGAGTTATTTAAAACTAAACATTTTCAAGATGTACAGTAATAATTATTTTATATATGGTTGAAACATGCTGACACAAATAGTAAAATAGTTTGTGTGTATATATACATATATACTGTTCATTGTTAGCTCAGCTCCATTAAATAATATTAACAGATACATCTTAAGTATGTTTAATAAATGCTTCAGAAGTAACTTATGTTAACAATTTAATTTAACCTAATGTTAACCAATGGGATTTTATTATAAAGTGTGACCATTTCATTGTGTGATTTAACAAACCAGAGGCCAGTAACTCATCCCAAAAATAAACTGAGGATATTTGTTTATTACAGGTTTTTGCTTATTCTAATCCAAGAGCAAACAGAACTAATCTGAGATCAGCTGAGAAATTTGCATTTCCTGAAGGAAGTATCAGTGCTTCCAAGTCAGCATACACCAAAACAAACGATGTACTATAAACAAATGAAGAGAGCAGTAAATAAAGAAAATAAAAATTTAAATAAGTAAAAAAAAGAAAAGAAACACAGAAAAAAGTAAATAGAAATCAGACTGAAATTATCTACGAAACAAAGTCTGTATGTTAATCATTCCAGCTGAATTAATTGCAGAAGATTGTGGATAGTAATAAAAAAGCAGGTTTGTGGACTATCACTACAAAGAGTAATTAATGCTGTGTTTCAGAGTGACGAGTCATGTTTGACTGACCTGTAACAATCCCATAGTTGGGCGCTTCCAGAATCGCTCCATAAAACTGGATGATGTTTCGATGACTGAGAACACTTAAAATCTCTGCCTGGAAATACAGCCAACACAAAGAACACAACAATATCAAAAAGTTAAATATTCAATACATCTGTATTCCTTCCTAATTTAATACAAAAATGTGTCATTGGAAATAATGACACTGTTAGCATAACAATTTAACCCTATAAAGCTTCTGTGTCATTTCTGATACACATTTCTAAGGTCTCTAAATTATCAACACGATCAAAACTATGACGATAAACCTGTGTCGTATGCAATTATTTACAACATGCCTTCAGTCGTCTGATTGATGGTTTATACTTTTTAACTTATTTTTAGTAAAACTGTCAACCTGTCAGATTGAAATCTTTATCGATTTTTTTAAAGTAAATGTCAGAGTAACTTTTATATTGTTAGAAATGAACTGGACTGAAGCAACGTATGATTACTTCATGCTCCAAACATAATTTCTTAGAAATTTTGCATCATTGTATTGCATTATATGCTAAAAAGGACAGAGCTTTGATCGTAAAACTAAGCATCTAGATATCATCTTAATAAGACATATTACTGGAAAATGTAGAGATACAACTAGGGATGTAACGATTTGATTTGATTCACCATTTATTTTTTTTTAAATGAGATTTAAGCCAAATTATAAATTAAATGTGTCATTTTATTATTGCTTGGACAAAATGCTGCATGTTTCTTTGTGAAATTGAAATATAACACTATAATAATATACTAATATAGCACTTGCATATCATTGCTCTTTTGTTGGTTTTGATTGCTTCTGTTGTCCTCATTTGTAAGTCGCTTTGAATAAAAGCCTCTGCTAAACAACAAAATGTAAATATAATGTAAATGTAAATAAAACTAAATAGAAATTTAAAAACAAGCCCCAAATCAAATAAATAAGTAACAAATATAAAATAAATCTCTTCATATAAACAAAATAAGGCTTTGTCTGTGCTCTTTTAAAATTAGAGGCAACCACTGCATTTTAATCATGATCCAAACATAGATACTGCATACATGCAACATGAGCAGTTTTTAATCTAAATTAGATTGTATAATTTCTAAATTTAAAGCAAAAACAGAATGTTTGACTTCAGTTTTGTGAAACTATACATAAAAATATCTGCATGAAACAGAAACAGCAGACGAGCTGAACGAGACGCAGATTCACTCTCAGCCAGCAGGTGGTGCTTAAAGCGTTTCCTTGGTTACCGCTGTAAACAAAGCACGCATGAACACTGCAGCAGGTGGAGCTTAAAGCGTTTCCTTGGTTACCGCTGTAAACAAAGCACGCATGAACACTGCAGCAGGTGGAGCTTAAAGCGTTTCCTTGGTTACCGCTGTAAACGAAGCGCTTATGAACACTGCATCAGGTGGAGCCAAAAGCGTTTCCTTGGTTACTGCTGTAAACGAAGCGCTTATGAACGCCGCAGCAAGTGGAGCCTAAAGCGTTTCCTTGGTTACCGCTGTAAACAAAGCACTTATGAACACCGCAGCGGGTGGAGCTTAAAGCGTTTCCTTGGTTACCGCTGTAAACGAAGCATTTATGAACACCGCAGCGGGTGGAGCTTAAAGCGTTTCCTTGGTTACCGCTGTAAACGAAGCATGTATGAACACCGCAGTGGGTGGAGCTTAAAGCGTTTCCTTGGTTACCACTGTAAACAAAGCACTTATGGACACCGCAGCAGGTGGAGCTTAAAGCGTTTCCTTGGTTAACGCTGTAAACGAAGCACTTATGAACACTGCAGCAGGTGGAGCTAAAAACGTTTCCTTGGTTACCGCTGTAAACGAAGCACTTATGAACACTGCAGCAGGTGGAGCTAAAAAAACGTTTCCTTGGTTACCGCTGTAAACAAAGCACTTATGAACACTGTAGCAGTTGGAGCTTAAAGCTTTTCCTTGGTTACCGCTGTAAACAAAGCACTTATGGACACCGCAGCAGGTGGAGCTTAAAGCGTTTCCTTGGTTACCGCTGTAAACAAAGCACTTATGAACACCGCAGCGGGTGGAGCTTAAAGCGTTTCCTTGGTCACCGCTGTAAACGAAACGCTTATGGACACCGCAGCAGGTGGAGCTTAAAGCGTTTCCTTGGTTACCGCTGTTAACAAAGCTCTTATGAACACCGCGGCAGGTGGAGCTTAAAGCGTTTCCTTGGTTACCGCTCTAAACAAAGCACTTATTGACACCGCGGCAGGTGGAGCTTAAAGCGTTTCCTTGGTTACCGCTGTAAACAAAGCACTTATGAACACCGCAGCAGGTGGAGCTTAAAGCGTTTCCTTGGTTACCGCTGTTAACAAAGCTGCGCTGCACTTATGAACTTTAATATGCTTCATACAGAGGCAAGATGAAAATAAAAATACCATCTAAACTTTTCTAAAGACAGTAAGTTCCCCTCAGACATGCATTCATATAAACTCCTACACCTAAATAAATTGCGATCGGTTTAGCATCTCAACCGATTTGAATCGTCACATATTTGAATCAATTTTCAACTGGCTCTCGTTTAATTGTTACATCCCTAGTAACAACTGATATTTATATGCATTTTATGTCAACAAACTTTCATACATTTGTAAAGATCATTGAGATACATCATTTGATCATATAAATATCAGCAACTGCTCAGTTTGGGTCTCTGAATACACTTAAGGTGTTTTTCTGCTCCTCAAGTACGAGCTACAGATGATCTTTTATCATATTATATGACCCATAAAAGCCTGATTTATCAAATATGAACACATAAGATTTGAACAAATTACACAAACATTTTTGGAAGAGCTCTACTAATATGAAGTGAATCGTATGAATGTTGAGTTTTATTCAGTTACTGCTGATACTTCTGTGTAATTTTTAGTGCTGTCGAACGATTAATCGCATCCAAAATAAAAGTTTTTGTTTACATAATATGTGTGTGTGTGTACTGTGAATATTTATAATGTATATATAAATACACACACATACAGTGTATATTTTGAAAATATATACATATATCAATTTATATTTATATAATAAAATTTATATATATATATATATATATATATATATATATATATATATATATATATATATATATATATATATATATATATAAACATAACATTTTTCTTAACTATATACATGCATTTGTATTTACAAATACATAATAAACATATTACACAGTACACACACACACATATCTATTATGTAAACAAAAACTTTTATTTTGGATGCGATTAATCGTTTGAAAGGAGTAGTGATTTTACAAACTTTTTAGGCAGTTAGTTCTTCCATCAAACTAATTTTTAATGTCGTTTTTCGGTACAATCCCAAACGCTACCAAAGCCATTATGCTCTAAAATCACTAGGCGAAGAACAAAGACAACAATGAATCTAGCACTTAAAAGTAAATAGACTTCACCCCAAAGACAAACACTGCACTCAGCTGAAACTAATATGACTTAATTACATGACAATTTTCTCTTAAAGACATAGTCTATGAATTTCAGTGCACAAAAGCCGCTGTGAGAGTGCGCGACTCTCTGCGCAATCGTGCTGCTCGGACTGGAGTCGACACACAGAGAGGCAATTAAAATGATTATCACTCTGACAATTAAAGCATGTGTATGAAAAGCCCGGGCGACTCTCACTCCCACCTCTTTTTCAATCTTCAGAAGCTTTTTCACCGCCACCTCTTTGTCCTGTGAGAGCCAGCGGGCGCGATACACGCTCCCAAAACTCCCGCCGCCGCAGTTCTCGTAGAAGAGGATGTCATCGAATCTGATTTGCACAAAGGAGGCGCCCAGAGATGCCATGGCATAATGGCACTTAGCAACACACTTCTCTCCTGAAGAACCAAGAAAAGAGGACAGAGTGAGAAGAGAGCGAGGGACGAGGCTCCTCAGAGGAGAGATGTTGTGATTTGATCTGCCACTGAGAGAACTGCTCACTTCTACTCCAGTGAACACACACATTCACACACACACACGCGTGTGCGCCGCAAGCTGTCAGACAGAATCCACTCAAGTGTTGCTCAATTTGCTCAAGGCTGGTGTGAAGGTGACGTTTGGCACTGTGTGTGTTTATGTGTTTTTGCGACAGCTTGCATGCCTGTCCTGCTGGATACGTTTAACACAGGCACATATTTAAAGATATAGCTCACCCAAAAATAAAAATTTGTTCACCCTCAGGCCATCCGAGATGTAGATGAGTTTGTTTCTTCATCAGATTTGGAGAAATGTAGCATTGCATCACTTGTTCACCAGTGAATCCTTAGCAGTGAATGGGTGCCGTCAAAATGAGAGTCCAAACAGCTGATAAAAACATCACAATAATCCACACCACTCCAGTCCGTCAGTTAACATCTTGTGAAATGAAAAGCTGCATGTTTTTAACTTTTAACCATCTCTTCTGGCTGGCTAAAATATGAGTCCATAATCCATAATAACGCTTCCTACAGTGATAGTCCATGCACTGTTGTCCTCTCACATCAAAATCCACAGACTTATTTGTGTCCATTTTCACTTGATCTGTGCAGATTTCTCTCCTGATTCAGACAAGATGACTTTTCCACTGGAAAAAGCAATATTATGGAGAGAGGACTCATATTTTAGCTGGAAGTTTGCAGTTAAAAACGTCTCAATTAGGGGTTTGTTTCTAACAGTCACACAGCTTTTCGTTTCACAAGTGTGGATTACTTGTGGATTATTGTGATGTTTTTATCAGCTGTTTGGACTCTCGTTCTGACGGCACCCATTCACTGCAGAGCATCCATTGCTGAGCAAGTGATGCAATGCTACATTTCTCCAAATCTGATAAAGAAACAAATTCAACTACATCTTGGATGAACTGAGGATGAGTACGTTTTCTGCAAATCTTCATTTTTAGTTGAACTATTCCTCTAAATCCACAGAATTCATAAGAATAAGTTTTAAAGCAAGACATTTAGCTTATGATCAACAAGCGGACGATTACGGTCTGCCTCTCTGCACATGTATGAGTCTGACATTCCTCTCGCTTGTCAATGTTTTACTGGGAATTCCTCATATCTGCAATCAGAGCACATGACACACACTCATACTGATCTGAGGTCAGCTACTAGTGCAGATCATATCAGCAGTTCATTTAATTGTAGTCAGCTACTAGTGCAGATCATATCAGCAGTTCATTTAATTGTATTGAATGTGCACATCTAGTGCACTTCAAATCTTAAAAGTGTATTACATTAAAAACTGTGCCTGGGTTTGAGATGCTCACAAATTATAAATGCATCTTGTTAAAGCAAACACAGAGGAGAGGAAGACAGAGCAAATTGCTGCTGGTGTATTGTTGGATATTTTCCTCATTTTCACTGGAGTAATTATGTTTTTCGAGGGCTGTGCTGGACTGCTGGGGTGCGCAGCGGGCTCCAGCTCTATTCTCACAGAGGGACTCCATGGCTCTTGGGCGGTTTGGGCAGATTTATGTTATATTTAGCAACGCAGGAAGCGGATTGACACCCTGGCGCCTTACATCCACAAAGAGACTCTCAGAGACTATTTACCTTAAAGGGATAGCTGACCCTTTCACATCTTTATAAATACAGAGGCTATAAAAACGTTTGGAATGTCATTGAATTAGATACAAAATATTCATCATATGCTGCATGAGCTTTTCTCTGCTTGTGAAAAAGAAGTGGACTTTATCATACTTTTAAAAAGATTGCTTAGTACAGAAAAATATGCTTAAGTGTGAATTACATGTTAGGTTTTTGGACACTTTGTTGGCATGTAAGTTGAATTTTTTTTTTAAATGCATTATAAGTTCAGTTTATATTAAATACATTTAGCTAAACTTTAGTTATTTTAGACCAGTCATAAGTAAATATTCATAAGTAAATTCAGAATTCGATTGCCTTTGAAATAATGGTTAAAGTGGATTGCTGAATGTACTGTAAAATTCAGCTAAAAACCTAAAATATACCTTAATGACATTTCTATTGAAATGTCTGTAATTATTTGTAATTACACATTTGTAATGATGAAGTTGCCATTTAGTACATGTAAATGTAATATCAAATAACTCACTACATTTAAAATTATAATCTTTACTTTACATGCTTTGTTAGTCAACACATCAAAAGTGTATTCTTTTCTTTAAGTCACTTAATATTTTAACTTTAAGGGTCTTCACTAATGTCCCTTCCTCATTTTTTTAGTGGACGTATGAAGTCAGTTCTCCTCAAGTGTCACTCGCAGCAAGCAGGAACCACAGAGAATCACATTAAATATGAAGATGATCAAATAACAGTAAATACAATCGTGTTTGTCTGCATTTTAAACAATATTGGTTTCCTAACTGCTGTGCTGTATCGGTTTATCTTTCTTTAAAATAAATGACTTTGCTTTGATATTTTGTATGTAATGCAATGACATTCATGCATTTCTAAGCATTTCAAGGTGATTCTTCTCTGCACTCTATAGCAGTGTTTCCTCACTGATTTATAAGCCAATAGGATGACAGCAGCTTTCCTCCATACATAACTCAGCACAGAACAGAAAGTAAAAGTGGCAGAATAACTGGGATTTTTCTCATTCATCCGGGACTGAAGGCCTGTGTGTTCATACAACTCTCCACACAATGCAGCGTGCAGCCGACAGCACAATGATTTTCACACAAGTTCAATACAATTCTTCAACCAAAACCCATCTTCAGTTTACTGAAACAATATAACATGATGCCACTAGCCTATTCTTGTTTCTTAAAAACCATAAATGCATTATTACATTATAATTACCATGTAGATGCATGCAGAACTTGTTTGAAGCAAAACATGAATATCAAAATATACATCTGATGCCATCAGTGCACATGGTACAGTGGTTTTTTTATGTGAATGAAACAGTTATATGAAATGTAGGCATATGCTATATGAACTCTTCTCTATATAATAGCAATCTGCTTTGATTCATCTGACTTTAAGGCTTTAGAAGAGCATATCTAGGACTCTAGAATAGTTCATCAGAAACTCTCTCTCTCTCTCTGTGTGTGTGATGCGGGATGGTCCAGGAACAGGTCCAGACAGATCCCAACAGATCCATGAGCTCCTGATCCAACATCCCAGCATTACATGAGTGTTATTACAGTGTAACATCATGACACACACACACACACACACACACACACACACACACACACACACATGAACGTGTGTTATCTCCTGTACTCCGCTGACAGTCTTCCCTGGAGAGATGGACAGCAGTCAGGAAGTTTCACGTGTTGCTGCGGTGATTTCACGTGTAACCACTTCTTCCTGATCAGAGCTGCTCCGCGCGCGCTGTGAGTGACGCAGCGGAGCGGGACAGAAACAGCGACACCCAGCGGACGCAACACAAACCACCCTAAACCCACGTGTTAAAAATGGTGTGATTTAAAAAAAGACTATTTTATAATTTAAAAAATAAATAACATTTAAAACAGATCTATTATGGTCTTTGTTTTTAAATTATTTTTTTAAATTATACATAAAATATATTATTTTTAAAATGTATTCAAAACCAGTCATAAGGGTACAGTTTTTGAAATGGAGATTTATGCATCATCATGAATAAATGAGCTTTCCCATTGATGTGTGGTTTGTTATGATAGGACAATATTTGGCCGAGATACAACTTTTTGAAAATCTGGAATCTGAGGGTACAAAAACAAAAAAAAAAAAAAAAAAGGTATATACAAGTATGTTATATATATATATATATATTATATATATATATATATATATATATATATATATATATATATATACATATATATAAAAAAAAGAAAAAGGAAAAAGGAATATGCTATTTTTTTTATTTTTGAATAGAGAATTTTTTTTTTTTTTTTTTTGTTTGTGGTTCACAAAATATCTTAATGGATTTTGGCATAAAAGAAATATCAATTATTTGACCCATACAATGTATTGTTGGCTATTGCTACAAATATACCCCAGCGACTTATGACTGCTTTTGTGCTCCTGGGTAACGTAACGTAACATATAACATACAACATAACATAATATATATTCTGAGCATGTGAGGTTTTTGGGACCTGCTTACTAAAGAAAATTTGTTCTTAAGCTGTAAACTATACCAAATCAACTGTGAGAAATTAAAAAGGACAATACATAATTATGCATGAAAAAAAGACATTGACATGTCTGTAATGTGTCATCTTATGACAGTTTTATTTACACAATACACACAGAGGTATAAAGTTTGCAGACAAGCCAACAATAGGCTTTTGAAATGGGCTCATAATTTCTCATTTCACCATTCAGTTTTTTTCTTCATGCTTAAGATGATATAAATATCCTGATAAAATTTACATCCAGTCCAAAACTTCCATAAATCATAATTAAAAAAAATGTAGAAATTAAATTTGAAATGCTTTGAGATGACTGATAAACACTATCATTCAAAAGTTTGGAGTTAGTAATATTTTTTTAAATGTTTTTGAAAGAAGTTTCTTGTGCTTACCAGGGCTGCATTTATTCATTCATTCACTCAATCCTTCTATTATTATAATAAATGAATAAATTAAAAATGATACATATATATATGTGTGTGTGTGTGTGTTTTGTTTGTTTGTTTTTATGGAGACTGTGATATATTTTTAGGATTATTTGATTTATTTATTTGGAATTTTTATAAATGTCTTTACTGTCACTTTTCATAAATTTAATGCATCCTTGCTGAGTATTAATTTCTTTCAAAAAAATAAAAATTAAAATATAAAATTTACTAACCCCAAATTTTTCAACTGTATTTTTAAGGTCAGCAAACTCAGTAAGCTCAGAATGTCCTTCAAATGATAAAAAGAGTCTCCAAAAGCTCCCACAGGACAAACTGTTTGAAACTCCAAAACAGCATGTAAGGTGTCCAGCTGTTACAAACACGATCTGAAAGCAAAGGGAACGTCTGATCCGTAGCAGAATATAAGAAAGTCACAAACAGAGCTCTGAACATCCACAGCCGTGCACAGAAATGAAGCCACGCTTTCACACAAGCAGCCAAAGCGAGGGAAAGCCCTTGTGTGTGCATCTGCTGCAGCGGAGGAGACTTCTGCTCATACACAGCTCGAGCTTATCGACTGGCAGAGGTGCAGCGGCACTGATCAGGTCCGGCGCGGCTCCAGTCTGTGGGACAGCTGGGACAGGGTACGCTGGTTGTCCATCACGCTAATGTGACGCACGTAGCTCCGCACGTCCTGATGGCTTTTACCAGTCGCCTGCGGTGCTTCTTGATCTGCAGGGATGAAAGAGAGAGAAATGCTGAATCAGATGAACTCAAACATGATGTGAAGCTTGTGTTGGTGTCTTACTGAAAGGCTGACTCCGGCAGTATCTCATGATTCGGACTGTGTTTGCAATCATTCTCTGGAAAACACACAAGAAATATTAAACAAGTCCGGTTTAAAACGGTCTCGGAGATGGAGAAGTAGGTCCCTTGCAAACTCACCATTTTCTCAAAGTTCACCAATCTGTCAGTAAACGTCTTGTTACCCTCATGTGTGAAAGTCATGTCTGAAAGCGCAGAAGGGGACGTTAGACATTTAAGCGAAGCTAAAATCTGCGTCTTTTTGTGTCATGAAACAGTTCTTCACAACATTTTGTTGTTTCCATTAAATGAGAATTTTGACTCCTGACTTCATCAGATTATTGCAGTTACGGTAACTTGTTATTAGTTTCTCATTCTGATTTGATTGTGCACATACTGCATGAGTTATGTGTGAATTAATATCAAAATGTACAGAATAGTAAAAGTATGAGCTGTATTTAATTTATTGTGGCTAATTTTGTTATACAGCATTTTTAATAACATAATTATTATGTTGAGGATGAATCATTATTGTCTTAAATTGACATGCATTTAAATAGATGCATTATTATTATATAGAATATTTTATTATATATCAGATTATTATTTACAAATATTGTTTGAATAATTATTAATATTAACCTTACAAAATAAGTTACATTTTAAATATTTTTTTTTTATATTACAAATCATTATAGTATTATTTGAAAATAAATTTAATAAAAAAAAATTTTGACCTGAAATTTAATCATTAATTCATAAACATGTTTTTATTGATCAATTCATTTATGAATTAAAATGTGGAGAATGCTCCTAATAAGACCATATCGATGTGTTACTATTAATGAATTTAATGTTTTTTTTTTTTTTTTTTATTAATTTACAAAATAGTAAAAATGTGGATAATGCTACTAATAAAGAATATTTAGGTATGTCAAATGTTGTTTTAATTAATTACACATTTTTGTAGACAAATATATTTTTTTTTTTTTTAAAATTATTTTTCACGATTATTCTAATATAGTTTTATTGTTTTGTTTACATAATATATGTATGTGTACAGGGTATATTTATTATGTATATATAAATACACACACATAAATTATATATTTAGAAAATATTTACATGTATATACATTTATATATTTATATTCTTATATTTTATATTATATATAAATATATTTAATATATAAACAAACATATTCTTCTTAAATATATACATGCATGTGTGTGATATGCTAATATACACAGTATACACACATATATTATGTAAGTCAAACTTTTATTTTGGATGTGATTAATCGTGATTAATCATTTGACAGCCCTAATATATAGTGTGATTTATGGTTTTTTTTATTTTGATTGGAATTTTATATAGTGTGTATTGTTTTGTTTGTTTGTTTTTTTATTTTATATTTTTATAGTTTTCTAACTTTATTATTATTCAAAAATATGGAAAATGCTACTAATAAAGCAGCATTTGTGTGTGTGTGTGTGTGTGTGTGTGTGTGTGTGTGATATCAGAGCAGCGCTCACCTTTAATTAATAAAGGCATGAAGGGAATGATAGGTGGTTCTAGCTTGGCCACTGTAAGTCGATACGCTCTGTGATTTCTGGAGGGATCTTCAATAAGAAAGACAACAGATCTCTGAAATCCTCTTTTAGTAGATTTACTGTTAGGTGACATGTTCAGGTCAATAGCAGTTGAACTCACCATCAGGTTTTCAAACTCTCCATAAAACTTCTTGAACTTGCTGGGCAGTTTCTGTGAAAAAGCATATCAGAGAATCAGTGTTAAACATGGAACTAAGCAGTCAGTCACGACAGTGTCTGTTCTGTATGTGTGTGTGTGTGTGTGTGTGTGTGTGTGTTTGTGTGTGTGTGTGTGTGTGTGTGTGTGTGTGTTTGTGTGTGTGTGTGTGTGTGTGTGTGTGTGGTGAATACTCACCTCCCATGTCTGACTGAGTCGACAGACCGCAGGGTTTCCCAAACCCATGATAATGGCAAAGAATGAGTTCAAATTCTTAAACTCTTTACAGCTTAAAAAGAGCAAAAACATGTTTGCTTTATAACACATTTAAGTACACTTTAAAAAATGCACTTTGTAATAATGTTAAATTAAAAGATTTACTAAAGTCCATTTTAAATCATTATGTTTTAATAATCTTTTGTCATTTATTACAGTAGTACTCTTTTTTTAAATATGTTGGCTAACATACTAAAACACATGCAAAGTACTTCATTATAATCTGTAGTTTGTTATTCAATATTTCATTTAAAGCTAATATATTTTAAGTGTACTAAATTGCAACTTCCTAATTACAAATATGCAATTAAAAATGCATTTCAATATAGTTTACCATAAATGCTTGTGTGTACATCTAGTAGTACCATTACAAATGACAATAGAGATAATTATAAAAATACATATAGAGATGTATTTAAGTTCTACTTAAGTGGGTCACAAAACACTTTTACTGCATTTAATTATTTAAACAAATAATACATTTTGGTAACACTTTATTGTAAGTTGTCCTTGTTACACGTTATATGTACTTACTATTATAATAACAATTAATTATGCATAATTACATGCAAGTAACCCTAAGCCAAACCCTAATCGTTAATACATGTAGTTAATTAATATTACTCAGTACTTAAATGTATAATTACACTGTAACAAGGACACCTTAAAAAAAGTGTAACCTACATTTTCATTTAATTGTAATTAAATGCAGTTAAGCATCCAGAAACATTACATTCTGTTTGCACTCACAGTAAGTATATTTTTTTAGAGTAGTATTTCTATTATAAGCACAAGTATGCTAAAGCGTACATTTTTTCACAAGGGACAAGATGTGTACATATATCATTGCTCCTCTGAACAAAATGACTCATCTCACACACACACACACACACACACACACACGTCACATGTTTATGAGTAAAGACTCACTGCGCGGCGATCTTGATGAACTTCTTGAGCAGCTGGACGCGTTTGCTGAGCGTGGGACACAAACAAACCTCTGTGACCACCCACAGCTGAACCTCATTAAAGCGCCGCAGGAACAGATCCAGATTAGCTGTGGTCTTCTTGAAGTGCTGACGGCCAAACGTGTGGTAGATCAGCTCATGCTAAAACACAAATACACACACACTTACTAGAACTCTACTGGAAATGGTGATGAATACAATGAAATATAAATGTACACACAGAACAACAAAGATTCTTTTAGAACTCTTGAGAAAAAGAAGACTGTAGCATACGTTTAAAAGAGCACTTGCTGCAAAAAGAATATATTTAAGTGTGATTTGAATTTAATATTTTCAGACAATTAAAATTGAGTGAAACAGCAATGAAATGAAAATGCACTATATATTGCAATGAAATGAAATCATATTTTTTAATACGTCATTTCATAATCACTTCTATTATCTTATATGAGAAATATGGTTAAAGTACTGCTGAATGCACTGCCAAATATTTATGGTAAACTAAAATATACTGTACTATGTTGTCACTTTTATTGAAACTTGTACAGTATGTCATGTATATTTAAATCTATTTGTCATTACACATTTGTAATGATTTTTAGTACATTCATTACTTTAAATGTAATACTGAATAACACACTACAGTTAAAATTAAAAACATAATGATTTAAAATGTGTTTAAAGGTAAAACTTTTGATTTGAGATTATTACAAAGTGCACTTTTTATATTTTATTACAAATTGTGCTTACTGTAAGTGTGTTAAGAAACAATCTTGGAAGTGTACTCTCTTGAAAGTACACTTTTATTTTATTAATATCATATGATCTGCAAGTATAGTTTTTACAGATTTGATTTGGATATTTTAAGCACACTACAAGTGCACATTCAATGAAATAAGGCACATTTATTTTTCACAAGGGTATATACAGTTATGCTCATAAGTTTACATACCCCTTGCAGAATGTGCAAATATGTTAATAATTTGAACAAAATAAGAGAGCACATGAAAATTGCATTTTATTTTTATTTAATACTGTCCTGAATAAGCTATTTCACATAACAGATGTTTATATATATATATATACTCCACAAGGCAAAATGATAACTGAATTTATAAAAATGACCCCGTTCAAAAGTTTACATACCCTTGAATCTTAATACTGTGTGTCATTTCCTAGATGATCCATGACTGTTTTTCTGTTTTGTGATGGTTGTTCATGAGTCCTGTGCTGGTCCTGAGCAGTTAAACTTCCTGCTGCTCTTCAGAAAAATCCTCCAGCTCTTGCACATTCTTTGGTTTTCCAGCATCTTCTTCGTATTTGAACCTTTTCCAACAGTGACTGTACGATTTAGAGATCCATCTTTTCATACTAAGGACAACTGTGGGACTCATATGCAACTATTACAGAAGGTTCAAATGCTCGCTGATGCTCCAGAAGGAAATACGATGCATTAAGAGCCGGAGGTGGGGGTGAAATTTTTTAATTTGAATTTGAGGGTAAGTGTAAATTATTTTTTTTTTTTATTATGATATAAATATAACTATTTTCTGTAGCCTCTGAAGGGCAGTACTAAATGGAAAAATATAATATTTAGGCAAAATAAGAAAAATGTACACATATCCATTCTGTTCAAAAGTTTTCACCCCCCGGCTCTTAATGCATGGATTATCACAAACCAGAAAAAAAGTCATGGATCAACACAGTATTAAGATTCAAGGGTATGTAAACTTTTGAATGGGGTTATTTTTATAAATTTAGTTATTATTTTTTTCTTGTGGAGTATATATATAAACATCTATATGTGTATGTTCATTAATCAATGTTTATATGTAAAATTAAAAATTAAATTAAATGTGCTTATCATATAAAGATAGTATGCCTTTTCAGACTTGGATTAAACTGTTTTATTCAGTTGGATTACTTTTACACGTTTTCATGAACTTTTTTGAAATTTCAACATTTTGGTTGTGTGGACATTTAACAGAAGGACAGAATCTTTTCAGGTCTTAATTCGTGTTTTGTAGATGAACTAAAGTGAGTTTGAAATGACATGAGGGTGCATAAACAACGACAGGATTTTCATTTTTGGGTGAACTAGCCCTTTAAGTGAGAGTCATTTTAAAACCAAAGTGTTTGTACCTCGTGTACACAGTCGAAGAGCTCCCAGTCGTAGAGAGTCATCTGATGAGCCAGATCTTTCGAGCTCATGAGCTCAAACGTGGACATGGAGCCTGCAGACGGCCCTTCCTGCTCCGGCAGCGGAGTCTGCATGAACGAGTCGATCGATTCATCAGTTAATCAGACAGTCAGTAAGCTAATGTATGTTTGATCCTGCATGTTTACAGCAGATGTGTGTTATAAATGCAGTCTCTGGGGGCTCTTACACACCAAAGAGTCGATCTGGTCCCTCGGGCAGACAAACAGACGACCATTAATGCTCAGTGATGAGAAGATGGACACATCTGATGGCTTTAGAAGCTCTTTATCTGACAAACACAAACACACAGTCATCAGTCATTCTGCTTTTAAAGATATCAGTAACCAGCTGCTTCTCAAATGACTAAACCATGAAGTTACTTATTAAAAATAACTACACTAAGTATTTTTGCAATATTTACAAGTCAAAAAGCAAAAAAATAATTTAAAGGTATAGTTCACCCAAAAATGAAAATTTGCTGAAAATTTATGCCATCTAAGATGTAGATGAGTTTGTTTCTTCATGGGATCAGATTTCTAGAAATGTAGCATTACATCACTTGCTCTCCAATGGATCCTCTGCAGTGAATGGGTGCCGTCAGATTTAGGGTTAGGGTTAGAGTTAGGTTAGGGTTAGGGATCCACTGGTGAGCAAGTGATGTGAATTTCCAATTACAACTCTTCAGAGAATTTCTTCAAATCTAAGGAAGCAAACTCATCTATATCTTTAATGCTGTAAGGATGAATATATATATATATATATATATATATATATATATATATATATATATATATATATATATATATATATATATATATATATATATATATTAGTGGTGGGCCGTTATTGGCGTTAACGTGCTGTGTTAACGTGAGACTCTTATCGGGCGATAAAAAAAATATCGCCGTTAATCTATTCTCAAAGTTGGGTTGGGAGCTTGGTCTATACTACGCAAGCTATGATGACTTTCACCATGATAGTTTAGCGCGGATGTAGACCTAGACGAATTGCACTGTAGGAGGCGAGAACGAGTCTTCGAACCTGTGTGTATGTCTACTGTGAAATTACCAAGATTCCCCAAAAAAACCTCGAAAAGACTCACGCCTGTTTCACACATACTCTGTCTGCAGTGCGTATGCAGTCCATGTGCGTTACGTATGTGGTGCAGAAGCAGCACGGACACATTGTGCTTTCACACAGGAAGCGTTTGCAGTCCGCTACTGATCCGCGGCTGTTTAGTCCACAAACACAACATTTGTTCTTTATTCTATATTTCAAACCATGTAAAAAAAAAAAAAAAAAATAAAAAAAAAAAAAAAAAATGTGACTCTTATCACAGAACAGTAACAGTCTTTCATAATCATAGACATTAGTTTAAACTTAAAAACAACATATTATTCATGAATTTGACTTCTAGGTTTGTATAATAGGCTGCTCAAGCAAGCGGCAAAACATTTAAACACAACAATTAGCCTACTTTTCTTGTTGGGATATCGCAAATATTTAAAATTAAAGCACCGCTGACAGAAACAGTCGACTCTTGTGCCTTTTGCATTTAAATCTTTATTACAAGCAATCGCACGGTTCTTAATGAACTTCGTCTTTCTGCTTCCATAAAAGTGCATAGGCCTATATCATGTTGCCTCGTTTATCTAAAGGTGCTCTTTTTCTTGTTTTAAACCTAGCCAAAACCCATGTGTTGCATGTGAAACACACTAGGCTTTAATTAGTATACATTTATTGTGAAATTACTGCATTTCCGTGTCAATCCATGTTAATTTTACCGCGAACAATGCGCTGTCATTTTAATTCAACGCATGCAGCACAGCAAAAATAGACTCGGTACGTAAACGATCGCTGTACTGCATCAGACGCACTGCTCCTGGAACGCACTGACGGACCGCAACCGCATGAATACTGGAATCCGTTAACATGGGTGCGTAAAAAAAAAAAAAATGCAACGCATACGCACTGCAGAAGGAGTATGTGTGAAACAGGCGTAAGGTTGTTTGCAACTTGTGCAATGCGGAATTAGTTTACTGCAGGAGTTCTTCCAGTCTCAAGTTCCACCTAAACACAAAGCATCCTTTAGCTAATGCGGAAGATGCCGGGCCAAGCAATGTAGCGCAGGGGAAGAGTCGTCGTCAAACTACTATGTTTGAGTGCAGCACAGCTCTATCAGTACTTACAAGTACATCTTATTGAACATAATTTGAATGCCTTTCGGCAGAAATTCAAATGAGCCATTTTAATCTAGATTAATTCCAAGATTAACAAGTTAGAGTTAATCTAGATTAAAAAAATTAATCTATGCCCACCACTAATATATTTATATATATATATATATATATATATATATATATATATATATATATATATATATATATATATAAAGAACTATTCATTTAGAAATTTAAATCTAGTATAATATGTACTATTGGTTTATGATGCCTAATGTTTGCAGTTTACAAAAGAACCAAAACTTAGATATCCAACCAACAGCCTCTTAAATCAGCTTTTATGCACAGATCAAGCACAGTTTACAAAGCAAACAGTCCAAAACAAATAAGTCTGTTGATTTTGATGTGAGGGGGTGGACATTTTCACTGGAGGAAGTGTTAATATAGATTATGGATGGGTTTTTTGGACAGAAGTGATAGTTAAAACGTCTTGGTGATGGATTTGTTTCTTACAAACAAGCAGTTTTTTGTAGTTTAGTATTTATTTAAATTTTAATGTACCAAATCACTTAATTACAAATATATTTGAAAAACATGACATGTACTGTATGTTTCAGTAGAAATTACATTAAAGTACATTTTGGTTTTAGTGCTTTAGCATTTTTACAATTTTAGTATACTTAAACCAGACAATGGAATTGCATATAAAATTTAATAAAGTCTTAATTAAATGGGTTAAAAAATGTCAAGTTCAGCAAAATGCATTTAATATAATTTTATACTACAATGCTACAGCAAGACGGGTGAAGCAAAGAGCTCATATTGTGAGCCAGAGGTCAAAGAGATAAGAGTCAGTGCAACAGCACACTCTGCAAACATGGAATTAATCAACCTGCAATTAATCAACCACCACTGAAAAAAAAATAGGAAATGGCTGTCAATACAGCGATAAGAATGGAAAAAATAGCTTGTTTGTTTGTTGTGTGTGTGTGTGTGTGTGTGTGTGTGTGTGTGTGCGTGGGTGTGTGTGTGCGAGCGTGTGTGTGTGTGTGTGTGTGTGTGTGTGTGTGTGTGTGTGTGTGTGTGTGTGTGTGTGGTTTCACCTCCGGCCGAGTTGAGGTGGATGAGCAGAAGATCATCTCCTGACCCCAGTTTATCGGTAACGGCGGCGATGACCTCTCTGACAGATGCAGAGACAGGCACTCTGATAGTGGAGTACGTATGATCACTGCAGTACACCTTAAAGAGGACTTCAACACAACACACACACATTTGAAAAGAACATTAACATTAAACATTGATAATCAGTTGCTTTTAATCACAGAACATTATTAACTTCAATTAAAGATACACATCTATTCTTTGTCCTAAGGTCTTAAACTCTTTTGAACCTTCTTTTTGTGACTCTTCCCATCTATCTATCTATCACATATGTGAAATGCCACATGAGAGAATAGTGTTCTGTCAGTCACAACAGAGAGCAGATACAGACTCACTCTCGTCTGTGCTTTTGATTGGCTGTTTCTTCTGCAGTCTGTCGTTCCCCGTGCTGAACTGACGCAGCAGGACTTTGTGCTGAAATGAGGGAGAAGGACTATCACATGACACTTATTCAGCACTGAAGAGAATACTACAGAAACTCTGGTTGGTTTTATTTTCCCCTCACCTTTTTCTGAGAGGGCCGGCCATCATCACAGCTGTGAATAAATGTTATGAGTGTTATGATTATGAGCAAGTAGAAGGTTTATCAATGTGATAAAAAAATTGCTGTATTATAGTATATACAGTATGCACATTCCTGAGACCTCTACATTATCAACATTATCACAGTTTTTATGAAAAGCCTGTTGTACATAATCTGCTACATGCCTTCCTTCATCTGATTTTAAAAGGTAAAAGATGAAAGGTGGACTGAAGCAACTTATGTTTACTTGATTTTCTCTACATGATTATTAATAAAAATGGAGTTAAAATGTGAGTATCAAATAAGATACATCAGGCTTTTGAGGATCATTTAATTATTCATCCCTCAATCGTCATTGTATTGCTTTACATGATATGGTTTGCACACACAATAACAACTACAGAGCTTTGATGATAAAACTAGCCATTTAAATATCATCTTACTCAAACATGTTATTGGGAGATACTGAGAGAAAACTGATATTCATATTAGTGCTGTTAAACGATTAATCGCATCCAAAATACAGTTTTTCTCAGTTGCTTTTGTGCATTTCTCAGATTCTCAGAAATGAAACTCTCAAAACTACTTGTTCAACCTCCACATCATCTAGTCACTTGTGCACATCATAAAACATTTCTCATTCTTTTGAACAAGTTGTGATTGATTTGGTACATTCATGCAACTGATTACGTACATTTGTCTGGGGTTTCCTACATTATCAGTTACTATTGTCATGTTGCTCAAAATGTATTATATATTTCTCTGTGCAGTAGTCTTACCCCTCAAAACATACACTGTCAAGCATATTTTCTACACATTTCTATTAGACTTTTTGTATGAATTGTGCACATGAATCTTGACTTTCACTAATGAAGAGAATATAGGAAAAAAAAAGCTTTGCTTCTCTTAACTTAATCCGCAGTCTAGCTTGTTGAACAATTCCTGAAACCTGGTATTACGAGCACTTCCTGTGTCTGTTTTCCTCTTTAAGATGAATGTATCCCCCATTTTGAAAGTCACTTTGGATTAAAGCATCTGCTAAATGAATAAATGTAAATGTAGAGTAAACACATACAGTACATGCATGTGTCTGTCAGAGAGTCACAGTCACCGCAATCAAGCACCGACGTTCACAAGATCACAATCACCTGCTTTCTAATTCCCCGCACCTGCCGCAGCTCATTAAGCCTCTCTATATCAGTGCTCATGACTCTCATGCTCATTGTCTGGTCTACCATTCACAACCTTGAACCTAGCCGAACTCTCTATTGACTTACCTTTGTTTACTTACCTCAGACGTTCCACTTTCTCCACCGCTCCACGAACTCCCTGCACGAAAGCAAAGAACTGTCACTGCAAGCTAAGCCTTCAGAACTTGCTCCTCCTGCTTCACTCCCATCTCGTCATCACCTGGATCACTCCATAGTCTCCTCAATAAAAAACCCTTGTTTGACCTCTACCTCTGTGTCTCCTAGCCTGTGTTCATGACAGAAGACTGGATCAGGACTGTAACGCATGTCATGGAGCCCCCCGGCCTCTCACAACGGCAGACATGCTGGAGGAATTGGTCAATACCCTCCGTACGACCCGGCAGCTGCCTCTGTATGTCCCATGGCCATCCCGGGTGATGCAGATGGGTGTGGTGGCTTTCTACTCCAAGTTTCTCTCTTCATCGAGATGCAGCCACAGAAGTTTACCACCGAGCGATCAAAGGTAGCATTTCTCATCTCACTATTAAGTGGTAAAGCATTGCTGTGGGCAAGAGCGATCTGGAATGCCCAAAGTTTCATTATTAACTCCTTTGAAGCTATCTCCAACCATTTCAAGGAGGTCTTCGGTGTTGCCGCTGGTAGACTGTCCATGCAAGACCAGCTCCTGTGATTCTTCAGGGAGAATTATCAAATGATGAGTATACTCTGGAGTTCCGTACTCTTGCCGCCACCAGCGGATGGAATGAGGCTGCGCTGCTGAGTGCTTTTCGCCTTTTTCAGCTCAATCCCCACCTTTGCACCCAGATGGCGATCTACGATGACAACATGGGACTGGAAAGCTTCATGCAGCGTGCCTCCCACATGTCGCAACACCTTACTGCCTGTTATGAGGCTTCCGGCCCTCCAGTACAAGAACCCATGCAAATGGACTCCACTCGATTGTCCCGCACGGAGCGCACTCGCCACCTCACTAATGGATTGTGTCTGTACTGTGCCTCTCCAGATCACTTCATCAAACACTCCCCCGTGAGAACTCCATGCCCAGCGGTGAGTACGATTCAACTAGAGCCAGATATTTCCACATTGTCCCTTCTTCCAGTGCAACTACTTGCCCCAGAATCCTTTGTTTCAGTCTCCGCCCTTGTCAACTCTGGCTCCTCTGAGAACTTTATATCCCAAGCCCTCCCGGGACGATTCAAGGAATGCCACTTGGGCGTGGAAGGGTTAAGTATCGGGCTCCCTCTCTATGGATGAGAGATAGATACCTGCACGATGAAACCATCTCATTTCTGGTACTGGAGGTACCCACGGTGGATATCATCCTGGGACACCCCTGGCTCAACCAACATTTTCCAGAAGTCAGATGGGATCCTTTTGATATTACTCGCTGGAGCGAAACCTGTTCCCAGAACTGTCTGTACTCAGTCCCTAAGCCACTCAAGAAATCCTCACAGATCCAAGTATGTTCCACCCTCGTCGAAAGCCCTGAGCCTCTAGTGAAGTGTACGATCCCATCTGACTACCAGGCGTTCCAGGATGTGTTCAGTAAGCAGACAGGCAGCAACCCACCTTCCACCACACCGGCCATGGGACTGTGCTATCGACCTGCTGCCTGGAACTTAACTCCCCAAGGTTAGAGTTTACCCCTTGTCTATCCCGGAGCGCAAGGCAATGGAGGATTACATCAAGGAGGCTCTCCAGCAAGGTTTCATCCAGCCATCCACATCTCCTGCCGCCTCAAGCTTCTTCTTCATAGGCAAAAAGGATGGAGGCTTGAGGCCATGTATCAACTACCGAGCCCTGAACTCACAGATGGTGAAGATGCCGTATCCACTTTCCCTGGTCCCAGCTGCCCTCAAGGAACTCTGTGGAGCCTGCATATTCTCCAAGCTGGACCTGCAAAGCGCATATAACCTCATCAGGATCGGCCGGACGATGAGTGGAAGACGGCATTCACACCCTCAGGCTACTACGAATATCTGGTCATGCCATATGGCCTATCCAACTCGCTGTCCGTCTTCCAATGCTTCATGAATGAGGTGTTCTGGGAGTTCCTCCATCAGTTCGTAATTGTCTATATCGATGACATCCTCATATCCCTGAACCTGGCCGAACATCGCCACCACGTTACGCAGGTCCTTCAGCTGCTTAGACAACACCACCTGTATCTGAAATTGGAGAAATGCGAGTTCCATCGCTCCACAGTCCAGTTTCTCGGGTACAAAATCAGCCCAGGTGGTATCCAGATGGACCAGGGGAAAGTAACTGCCATAAAATCAGCGCAGGTTGTACAGTCAGTGAGGGAACTACAGCGTTTCCTAGGATTTGCCAACTTCTATAAAGCATTCAATCACCAGTTCAGTTGGCTCACAGCGCCCCTCGCCTCCATGCTACGCGGCAAGCCCAAGTCTCTGTCCTGGAACCCCGATGCTCACGAAGCCTTCCACCAGGAAGCATTCAGCATGGCCCCGTCCTTCATCACCTGGATCCCCTTTGTAGTCAAGGTGGATGCCTCGACCACCAGAATTGGGGCCGTGCTGTCACAGTACCATGGTGAGCCTCCCTACCTACATCCTTGCGCATACTTCTCCCAGAAGCTGATCCCTGTGGAGCAAAACTATGATATAGGAACCTGGGAATTGCTGGCAATCAAGTTAGCCCTGGACGAGGCGTCACTGACTGGAGGGAGCCTCTTTCCCATTTACCGTCATAACCGACCACAAGAACCTACAGTACTTAAGAGATGCAAAACACCTAAACCCTCGTCAAGCCAGCTGGGCCCTGTTCTTCACACGAATACCTGGTGGACTGGAAGGGGATATGGACCAGAGGAAAGTTCCTGGGTGGCCCAAGATGATATCATAGACCGCTTACTTCTGGTGGAATTCTATCGCAATCACTTGAATCATCCCACACCCAGAGGCCGTGGCCGTCCCCATCACCATGTGAGGGCTTCAGGAGCCGCCCCTGGGGTAGGGGGTAAGAGAGTCACAGTCACCGCAATCAACACAGTCATCAGCACCGATGTTCACAAGATCACAATCACCTGCTTTCTAATTCCCTGCACCTGCCGCAGCTCATTAAGCCTCCCTATATCAGTGCTCAGGATGCTCATTGTCCGGTCTACCGTTCACAACCTTGAACCTAGCCAAACTCTCTGTTGACTTACCTTTGTTTACTTACCTCAGACATTCCAGTTTCTCCACTGCTCCACGAGATCCCTGCACAAAAGCAAAGAACTGTCACTGCAAGCTAAGACTTCAGAACCTGCTCCTCACGCTTCACTCACCTCTCGTCATCACCTGGCTCACTCCATAGTCTCCTCAATGAAAACCCTTGTTTGACCTCTACCTCTGTGTCTCCTAGCCTGTGTTTGTGACAATGTCTATCTATCTATCTATCTATCTATCTATCTATCTATAGATTTATATTACAAACTAATCTGAAATCGGAATTTATTTTTTCTTTTTGGCCATATAAATCAGCATTTGCACCAAATACTGTAGCATACCAAATAGTATATTTTGCTCTCAGGGCCTCTGAACAAAACTGAGATGTTTTCACCTCTAGTATGAGCTTCATATTATACTAAATGAGCAACAAAAGCCTGATTTATCAAATATGATACCCAGATTTTAAGGTTCAATAAATTCTTCTATTAAAAAAAAGAAGAAAAAAAAGAGATGTTTTTGACTGCTTCATATGTCAGGCTAAATGGGCTTGTAAGACTGTGCTCTTACTTCTGCTTGATGATTTTCTTTAGTTCGGGCAGCTGGTCTTTCAGAGCTGGAATGAGTCTGGAATCTTCACACACTGTCTCATAAAACTCCTGCAAAAAACAACATGCTCAGAGTGACAATCACATTCAATCACAGCAGCACCAGAAGGTCTCTACATAACGAACAGACAGCTTCGTGAACTGGTAAACTTGAATCAGCTAACACGGCAGAGGGTATCAAATCTGCTGACCTGGAGGAAGTGGAAAGAGCTGTCCTCCTCCTGCAGGTGGTCTGTGTTGATGGCGGCCCACTGTAAGACTAGATGAATCACCCTGCGCTTGTTATTGAGAGAGTAATCCATCCGCTCCTGTTCACTGCCCTGAGATGGCTGAGCGTGATAGGTGAACGAGCGCTAAGGACTTTAGCGACCTTGTCATTTGTTGAATAAAACAATACTCATAAAGGACACAGCTATGGCACATTGACCATTTTTACCAAGCTGATGAAGTACAGAGACTTATAGACAGTTATATATTTCACCAATCAGTCAGCAAAGATGTAAAGGATATTGAGCCATGAGCAGAGGACACAGCTGACTGTTTGGGACAAAAACACAGTGCATAAGCAAAAAGTCATCCAGAGCAGGATCTATAGAGACAGAGAAAAAGAAAAGTTAGTCAAAGGTGGTTGGTTACAATTTGAAACATTTTACAAATGCAAGTTTTACAAATGTTGTGCACAAGGGCAACATCTATACTACCATGAAAAATTATGGGATTGGTAAAATGTTTAATAACTTTGTGATATAGTTGTGAAAAATTATTACAATTAAAAATTATGATTTTATATTGCAATATATGTTCATATTCCTGTGATCAAAGTTGTATTTTCAGCATCATTACTCCAGTCTTCAGTGTCACATGATCCTTCAGAAATCTTTCTAATATGCTGATTTGTTGCTCAAGAAACATTTCTGATTATTATCAATGTTGAAAACAGTTTTTTGATGAATACAGAGTTCAAAATAACAGCATTTATTTGCAATAGAATTAAAAAAAAAACATTATAGATGTTTTTTTTTCAGTCACATTCACACTTTAATGCATCCTTGCTGACTAAAAATAATTTCTTTCAAGAAAGCAAGAAAGAATAAAAGAAAGACAGCAAGAAAGAATGAAAGAAAGAAAATTGTTAACAATTTGACAACATTTTAGGGATCCGCATAATGTGATAAATGTTCATTATATGAATCTCATGACATTTCCAGTCCTGGAAAATTCTAAAAATCCCTATTATTTCCAGGTTTTCCATTAGCGTGGGAAATACTGCATTGTTTATTTATTGAAACCTTGTGTAAATGACTGTGATGGTCATCTCTGCTTATATTTCAGGCCAAACAGGACTTCAGATAATTCTGTATTAACTGCATCTCAAAAATGTCCAAAATGTGAAATACAAAATAAAGTTGCATTTAGCCACTTCCCATTGCACTGTTCGGCTGCGTAGATTTCTCTTACTGAATGCACTGCAAAGTACCTGACTCAGTGAACTGGGAGTCGAGTTTCGTTGTCTCCAGAAGATGTTCCAGAATCTTCTCCGGAGTCCCGGACATCACAGTGTACCTGAAGAACAGGCGTAGTTTGAGGTTGTTGATATATACAGTTACTCCATAGTATTCCTAAATTTCCAATGTCAGAAATGACAGAAGAACAAAAATATACTTGAGAGGAGAGGAAGTGGAGCCCCTGTTGTTAGTTTTCTCCAAAACTAACACATCCTCCTCATGTTCCTTCAGACGGACCGTGTTTGCTTCCACATCCTGAAACAGAATGAATAGATTTAGAACAAGAAATAGATTTAGTCATAACTAATCAAGCGATATTCATATGTGATGTACTAAGATCTAAATGACTGGTTAGGTTCACACAGGAAACAAATCACAACAGATGATATGTGATAGTGTTCAGGACACGAGGTTTCTTTTATCAGTAGTTTTGCAGCAATAAGCAATAAACTCACTATTACAGCACTGATGAGATCAGATCATATAGCTGATTTATGAATGATCAAATGTGACCTCTGTAATATTTGTTGTAATTCAGCATCATTACCAGTAGAGGGAGACAGGTTCCCAACCTATTTTGTCTGAATGCCTCAATTACTAATTTTAATGTTGAATTTTACTTTTAAATAGTACACTTGAGATTTGTTCAAACCTTTCGATTAATAATAAGACATAATACATTTAATGACTCATTTCTGCATAGAGAAGACACAGGCAAGTTGTCATTGCACCAACATAGTATGCAGCTATTGTATCTTTTTTCTTGAATAATAATGTTCAGTAGTTTGTGTTCAAGACTTTAAAGTTTATACAGAAACTGACTGTAAAAAAAACAACAACAACTGACAAATCAGGAAAAAGTGTGACAAGTAGTTTCCCCAGAAATGATACCATATTAAAGACTGCATTTAAAGACTGTGTCCTTCACCATTTCTATCAGTTGCAGTCTGATATAGTGAATACAGATTGTATTGTCCAGCATCATGCTGTAACTATGCAATAAATGACCCTAGAATGTGAAATCTCACTCAATCTGCCTATATTTGTTTAGACAGTAGGCATCCTGTTTGTGTGTGTGCCACACACACCCTCACTATCAGACTGAGCTTCCGCTTACACAGCTTTCCTGAGCTCAGCTCTCTATTGTCCGAGCGCTGGGAGAGAGATTCTCCTGTGCTGCTGATGGACGACCCATTATACATACAAACACAACACCAGTGCAGCCAGAGAAAACTATTAGACGATAAGTAAATATAATCATTACGGCAACAGCACATTACACTCACTTTGTGAGCTGCACTCTGGGATGCTTTTAAACAGTATTGGAGTTCACATGTCTGCTGCACACTTGTTTTCTGATTTTCCTTGACTATCAACTCACCCATTTCAATTTCTATCATTTTTATTATTTTTTGAATTAAAAGTTCAGGTTGGTAAAGAAATTCAAATGTAGGTATCAGGGTTATTATGGTTTACATTTACAGTTCTGCATGTACTTGTTGTATTAGTAGTAATTACAATAACTGGGTAATAACTAGGTACCAACCCTGAACCTAACCTGAACCCATGCAGTTACCTTATATTACGCAGTACTTTCTTAGGTATGCAAGTACAGTACAGGTAAGTGCACATACTGTAAAACCAAGTGCAACCAAAAACATAAAAAAAAAAAAAGAAAAAAGATTACTTATTTCAGCTTGAAGCACTTTAAAGCTAAATAAACTAATAAATAAAAATAAAAACTATGCAGACAAAAAAAACAACAACCCCTAATTAAAATGACAAAACACAACAAAATTACTAAAACCATTAAATGTGAAAACAGAAAATATAAAAATGTTCAAAAATTGATATTAAAATAACAATGCTAGTTGTTATTGCTATTATTGTTAACTAAAACTAATAAAGAAAGCTGAAATAAAATATAAATATTAGATAAGCAATGATTAAAAAAGTTGATTTGGCCAACGACCTAAAACCAAATAATTAGAAGTGCTGAAATTTTGTAAACTAACACTAAAATTGAAATCAAATAAACTAAAGCTAAATAAAATCATAAAACACAAATAAACTAATAATAATAATAATAATAATAATAATAAAATCACATTTCAAAATTGTTACATTTTTAATTCAAAATTAAGATAAAAGCTGAAAATATAAAAGTAAAAGCTAAATAGCAATATATATATTAGTAAATAAATCTTTATTTAATTTTTTATTTAGTCCAAAGTACTATTTAACATCACTGAATCACTTTATTGTTTTTTAAATTGTTATTTTATTATTCAAATATTACACCAACAAATCAAAATGTATAAGTTAGCACTTTTCTCAGTGTAGGGCATTTGTTTTGTTGTGAATAATGCGCGCTGACCCTGAGGACTCTGTTGAAGTCTTCTTTATCCACTCTCAGGAAGTGGCAGTTGTCCTCTCTCAGTACGATAGACGCTGCCCGAGGTGCGTCATTCACCAGAGCCAGCTTCCCGAAGTCATCTCCCTCATGTAGCGTGCAGACTACACCCTGCAGCGAGACGTGACCCAGACAAACCAGCAAAGGGCACAGACACTTATGAAAACATCTTCCAGCTGTAATTCAATTTGCACACACACATTCCTGGCACAGTCTGCATGCACTATAATTGGCTTGAGAGTGATTATCTGGTCTGCATTATCACATATTAAACGCTTAATTAGTCTGTTGAATGTGAAGCATTAGTGGGGAATTACTGGTCTGACCTTTCCATATATCACCACGTTAACGGAGCCCTTCAGGATGATGTACCATGACGTGCCCTCCTCCCCTTGATTAAACACTAGGAGCAAGAGAGATCAATAATGAACATCAAACGCATCTGATGCAGAACACAGACAAATAATCTAAGCTCTAATCTCACAGCACTCATTTAAAGATGGTTAGTTCTGAATGGCTTGACTTCATTTTAGTGGTGTAATGATTTTGACACTTACACACTGTGCCTGCTTTGGCATGGGACTCAAATATCAGAACACCAGCTAGTTCCCTCTTCACCTGAGGAGAAAACACAATACAATAGACTCTATACTAGTGATGAAACATGTCCCAGTGTAATAATGAAAATGGAAAATCACCTTTATTTGAAAGCAAATGATATTTTAATAATGCAAACACATTAAGGCTCAGCTTGAGATTCATGCATTAATGCAATAGTTCACCCCAAAGTGTAAAAACAGTCTATATATACAAAAAACATATATATATATATGACCCTGGACCCCAAATCCGGTCTTAAGCCGCTGGGGTAAATTTTTAGCAATAGCCAAAAAAACATTGTATGGGTCAAAATGATCAATTTTTCTTTTATGTCAAAAATTATTAGGATATTAAGTAAAGATCATTTCCATAAGATTTCCTACCGTAAAATATCAAAACTTAATTTTTGATTAGTAAATATACATGGCTAAGAACTCGATTTGGACAAATTTAAAGCTGATTTTTCAGTACATATTTTGATTTTTTTTACACCCTGAGATTCCAGATATTCAAATAGTTGTACAGTATCTCAGCCAAATACTGTCCTATACTAAAAACCATACATCAAAGCTTATTCATTCAGCCAGATGATGTATAAATCTCAATTTCGAAAAATTGACACTTAAGACTGGGTTTGTGATCCAGGGTCACATACATATATATATGTGTGTGTGTGTGTGTGTGTGTGTCTCTGTGTGTGTGTGGTGTGTGTGTGCGTGCAGTGTACAATATATAAAAAATATATAATATATTATATATATATAAAAAATATATATATATATATATATATAATATATATATATAATATATATATATATATATATAATTATATATCTATATATATATATATAGACACACAGTAAGGTCAAAAGTTTTGGAAACATTACTATTTTTAATGTTTTTGTGAATAGAAGTTTCTTCTGCTTATCAAGCCCTGCATTTATTTGATCAAAAATACAGAAAAAAATTTAATATTGTGATATATTATTACAATTTAAAATAATTGTTTTTAAATTTATTATACTTTAAATTATCATTTATTTCTGTGATGCCAAAGCTGAATTTTTAGGCTCATTCTCACATGATCCTTTAGAAATTTCTAATATGGATGATTCATTATCAAAGTTGGAAACAGTTCTGCTGCTTAATATTTTTTCAGAACATGTGATTTTTTTAGGATACTTTGAAATAAAAAGTAAAAAGAAGAAGCTATGTTTTTAAAATATAAATATTTTGTAATAACAATATACACTACCGGTCAGTAATTTTGGGGTCAGTCATTTTTTTCTTTCTTTTTTTAAATAAAATCAATACTTTTATTCAGCAAGGATGTGTTAAATTGATAAAAAGGTGATAGTAAAGATAGAATTTTTTTTTTTTATTTTGAAGAAATTCAAAAGTTCTTTTTAACCTTTTATTCGAATATATTAGACAGCAGAACTGTTTCCAACACTCGATAATAAATCAGAATATTAGAATGATTTCTAAATGATCATGTGATAGTGATGTACATGTGACAATGAAGGCTGGAGTAATGAATGCTCGAAAATTCAGCTTTGCATCACAGGAATAAATTATTATTTTTTTAAAGTATTGTGGTCAAATAGAAAAAAACTATTATTTTAAGTTGTAATAAATTTCACAATATTACTGTTTTTTCTGTATTTTTGATCACAATAAATGCAATGAGCATGAAGAGACTTCTTTCAAAAACATTAAAAATAGTAATGTTTCCAAACTTTTGACCTGTACTGTATATATACACACACGAAGAGACTTCTTTCAAAAACATTAAAAATAGTAATGTTTCCAAACTTTTGACCTGTACTGTATATATACACATTTCAAATTTCAATATTTTATTCAGAATACAACACAGATGACACATCAAATGTTTAAACTGAGAAAATTTATCATTTATTCAGAATACAACACAGATGACACATCAAATGTTTAAACACACATCTCAAAAAAAGTTGGGACAAGGCCATGTTTACCACTGTGTGGCATCCCGTCTTCTTTTTATAACAGTCTGCAAACGTCTGGGGGCTGAGGAAACAAGTTGCTCAAGTTTAGGAATAGGAATGTTGTCCCAATTCTTGTGTAATACAGGCTTCTAGTTGCTCAACTGTCTTAGGTCTTCTTTGTCGCATCTTCCTCTTTATGATGCACCAAATGTTTTCTATGGGTGAAAGATCTGGACTGCAGGCTGGCCATTTCAGTACAAGGATCCTTCTTCTATGCAGCCATGATGTTGTAATTGATGCAGTATGTGGTCTGTCATTGTCATGTTGGAAAATGCAAGGTCTTCCCTGAAAGAGACGACGTCTGGATGGGAGCATATGTTGTTCTAGAACTTGGATATACCTTTCAGCATTGATGGTGCCTTTCCAGATGTGTAAGCTGCCCATGCCACACGCACTCATGCATCCCGATACCATCAGAGATGCAGGCTTCTGAACTGAGCACTGATAACAACTTGGGTTGTCCTTGTCCTCTTTAGTCCGTATGACATGGTGTCCCAGTTTTCCAAAAAGAACTTCAAATTTTGATTCGTCTGACCACAGAACAGTTTTCGCACTTTGCCACAGTCCATTTTTAAATGAGCCTTGGCCCAGAGAAAACGCCTGCACTTCTGGATCATGTTTAGATATGGCTTTTTTTTTGGCCTATAGAGTTTTAGCCGGCAACGGCGAATGGCACGGTGGATTGTGTTTTCTGGAAGTATTCCTGAGTCCATGTTGTGATTTCCATTACAGTAGCATTCCTGTATGTGATGCAGTGCCGTCTAAGGGCCCGAAGATCACGGGCATCCAGTATGGTTTTTTTCCGGCCTTGACCCTTACGCACAGAGATTGTTCCAGATTCTCTGAATCTTTGGATGGTATTATGCACTGTTGATGATGATAACTTTAAACTCTTTGCAATTTTTTCTCTGAGAAACTCCTTTCTGATATTGCTCCACTACTTTTTTCGCCGCAGCATTGGGGAATTGGTGATCCTCTGCCCATCTTGACTTCTGAGAGACACTGCCACTCTGAGAGGCTCTTTTTATACCCAATCATGTTGCCAATTGACCTAATAAGTTGCAGATTGGTCCTCCAGCTGTTTCTTATATGTACATTTAACTTTTCCGGCCTCTTATTGCTACCTGTCCCAACTTTTTTGGAATGTGAAATCTAAAATGAGCCAATATTTGGCATGACATTTCAAAATGTCTCACTTTCAACATTTCATATGTTCTCTATATTCTATTGTGAATAAAATATAAGTTTATGAGATTTGTAAATTATTCCATTCCTTTTTTATTCACAATTTGTACAGTGTCCCCACTTTTTTGGAATCGGGTTTGTATATACTTTTCTATTGTGAATAAAATATAAGTTTATGAGATTTGTAAGCACCTTACAGTGGTGGAGAGATGTGATAAGGCTTTAATATGCATCAGCTCCTCATAAATGATCTCCAGGTCATCTACTGTCCTCTGGCCAGGCCTGCAGAGAAGAGCATGGAGGACAGTGATGACTTTGAAACTTATTTTGACATTTTAAAAAGTGCAGATATTACATCTCCCAGGACCTTTAGAAGGTCTCTCCATCAGTTACAGCATGCATATAAAGGTCTAATCTGCCTTTAAAGACTTTCAGACCATCATAATTGTGGGAAAGTTAGGAAAGCAGCCAAACAGGAGCAGATACAGATCTTCTCTTAATAACCCAGAGTCCTCTGGGGAACGTAATGACTCATATTAACAGGCGCTGCTGCTGCTTCTGAGGGAGAACGTACTGTTTACTCAGGATCATTCGCAGATGGGCGTCAGGTCCGATCTGAGAGAGGAGCAGGAGGGTGTCCTGTAGTTCTTCATCGCTCTCTTTCTTCTCTTCCTCAGTGGGGAGGGGTGCGTCCTCGCTCTCATCCTCCAGGAAGCGATAAAACAGATACTTATCTTGGAAACTCAGCTCCTGGTCCACTGCAGCCAAACACAGAACAAACCGGTAATAGAGACCAACCATATAACACAGAAACCCATGTGTGGCTCATTTTACACTCACTGAAAAATATACAAAAGATACAAAAGTTCTCTCTGGGGCGGTACCGTTTTAAAAGGTACTTATATGTTCTCTAGGCAATAATGTCATTATTCAGCTCAGTTCGGTTCAATATTGTTTTAAGTTCAAAAACTGTTGCAAACTGCTGTGATTTCCTACCTGAATCAATGACTGACCTGCATGTACACTAGATTGGGCTTGGTAAGATTTGTAATGTTTTTGAAGTCTCTTATGCTCAAGCAAAGCTGCACTTATTTTATAAAATATGTGAAAACAGTAATATTGTGAAATACTATTCCAATTTCTATTTGAATATATGTTACAATTTATTCTTTTGATGTCAAAGCTGAATTTGTAGCATCTTTACTCCAGTCTTCAGTGTCACGAGTTAGTAGTTATTTATTTTTATTGCCATGTCAGCATCTAAGGCAGCTTAATGGCAAAAACTACAATAATACAAGTTACATAAACACAACATAAAAACCAAGCAAACACAAAAATATGGCATTTTTTTAAAATTATATGATTTTTTTAAAGGTGCTGTATGTAAAATTTGGAGTCTACTAAAGCATAAATATACCATAATATGTTTGCAGATATTTAAGAAACATGCTAAGTTAACATACTTGTTTATCTGAAAAACAATGCTACAGTCAGTTATTCTCCTTCGAAAATGTGTGTTTGGGCTGGAATCTCTGTTTTGGTTTGTGAAACCCGCCCACAAATACCCAGTTGTATTTCAGCACCCCAGGTTGCCAGTTGGCGGGAAACACAGCGTATTTCATTTCATTCATCGTCAAGTGCTCTCGTTCCTGTTTGTGTCATCAATCTGGCAACCTGCGTGTGCATCAAGTCTGAGGAGGAGGGGCCAGGTGAAAAAACCCTCTCAATATTTTGAATTTGGACTGCAATACCTAGTTCAGCCACTCGGCGTCAATCCTACATACAGCATCTTTAAATTAACACATGCTAAAAATATTAAAATCTTTTCTGGTAAAATCATACTAAACAAATCCCTGAGTGAGCGTTCAGTGTCACATGATCCTTCAGAAAGCATTTTAATATGCTGATTTGCTGCTCAAAAAACATTTCTTATGATGATTAATGCTGAAAACAGTGCTACATAATATTTTCGTGGAAACTGTGATTCTTCGAAAAAATAACATTCAAAAGACATTTAACATTTATTTGATTTTTTTTTTTTTCCGTAACATTAGAAATGTCTTATCTGTAACTTTTGATCAGTTTAAAGTGTTCTTGCTGAATAAAAGTATTAATTTCTTTCACTTCTGAGGGATAGTGTATGAGATGACACACTCACCGTGGTTTAGGACGCCCTCCTCCAGCAGCACCTGCCACATCCCTACAGCCTGAACACGAGAGTGAACACAGGAAGTGTGCTGCATCAGCCAATCAACGAGCTCCGTGCCCATACAGCACCGCCTACACACACACAGAATACTGATAATCCACTGAACCACTCCACACACACACAGAGAGCTGTGTTTAATGGCTTATAGACAGTGTTGGGGAGTAACTAGTTACAAGTAATAGAATTACATAATTTAATTATAGATGGTGTTGGGGATTAACTGGTTATCACACCCGGGCTCACCGCCAGCGGGTGGCTTTAGTAAAACAGCTAACGGCAAGATATGCGTTTAATGTGTTAAATATAAAAGGAATATGTCAAAGTCATTTATATGTGCCAATCTTCCTGCTGCCAGCTGGTGGCGCTATGACTATAACTGGATTTTGTCATGTAGATTTCTTCAGTCCAGCACTTTTATCAAGCATATGAAATTTAGTGCAGATTGACCATGGTATGTTTGAGTTAGTATATAAAGCATGAGGTGTCCTATTGCCAACAGGTGGCGCTATGATTATAACTGAATATTGGCCTTTAGATATCTTCAGGCCATGACTCTTTTCTAAATATTTAAAGTTTGGTGCAGATTGGACATTGCATGTTTAAGTTAGTGTAAAAACAAGCCATTTCTTGTTGCCAGCAGGTGGCGCTATTATTATAGTGGAATATTGACCTTCAGATGTGTTCAGGCCCAAGGCTCTTTTCGAACATGTCAAGTTTTGGGAAGATCGGACATCTTATGCCTGAGTTACAAGAACTTCTATTCCCATGGTGAGACATTGAACTTTGTCATGGCGCCATGGCCACACCCTTTAATGAAAACTCAAGATGTTCACAATTTAACATCGCAAAGGCCTTTAGATTAGACTCACCAAAAAAAATTATAAAGTAATCATAAAATTTCTTGGAGTAGTGTTGTTACAGTGTAAAACATGTCACTTCCTGTTGCCAGCAGGTGGCGCTATAACGATAACTGAATATGGGCATGTAGATATGTTCAGGTCAGGAGTCATTTTCAAACATGTGAAGTTTTGAGGCAGATTGGACATTGTATGTCTGGGGTTATAGCAACTTCCTTTTTCATGGCGAAAACTTCGAAATTTGTATGGCCGCCACAGACACGCCCTTCAACGAAACCTCAAGATCTTCGCAATTTAACATCGCACAGGCCTTTAGATTACAATTACCAAGTTTGGTGTTGATTTTGAATAAATCTCTAGGAGGAGTTCGTTAAAGTACAAACCCTTGAAAATGGCAAAAACGACACAAATTTTGCAGAGGAAATTCAAAATAACCGACTTCCTGTTGGGATTTGAATTTTCGTACCAAGAGACTTTTTTGTAGGTACTGGTGTGTTACATGTGTGTACCAATTTTTGTACATGTACGTGAAACGTAGCTCGAGGCTCACTCCGTTAAACATGTATAGGTGGCGCTATCGAGGCATTTTGACACACGCGATGGAATATTGGCCTTCAGATGTGTTCAGGCCAGGACTCTTATCAAACATGTGAAGTTTGGGCAAGATCGAATCATTTTATGCCTGAGTTACAACAACTTTTATTCACATGGCGAGACATCGAAGCTTGTGATGGTGCCATGGACACGCCCTTTAACGAAAACTCAAGAGCTTCACAATTTAACATCGCACAGGCCTTTAGAATAGAGTGACTGAAAAAAAACAATTGATGTCAAAAAATTTCACGGAGTAGTTTGTTAAAGCGTAAAATATGTCACTTCCTGTTGCCAGTAGGTGGCGCTATGACTATACCTGAATATTGGCATGTCAATCTGTTCAGGTCAGGAGTCTTATCTAACATGTGAAGTTTGGGGCAGATTGGACATTGTATGTCTGAGTTATAGCAACTTTATTTTTCATGGTGAATCATCGAAATTCGTCAGGCCGCCACGGACACGCCCTTCAACGAAAACTCAAGATCTTCGGCAATTTAACATCACAAAGGCCTTTAGATTAGGTATACCAAATTTGGTGTTGATCTGAATAAATCTCTAGGAGGAGTTCGTTAAAATACAAGGCATGCAAATGACAAAAATGATGCAAAATTTGCTCATAAAATTAAAAATAACCGACTTCCTGTTGGGTTTCGGATATTGCTCCAAGAGTCTTTTTTGTAGGTACTGATGCTTTACATATGTGTGCCAATTTTCGTGCATGTACGTGAAACACAGCTCGAGGGCTGTTGATTTTTTTTACGATAGGTGGCGCTGTCGAGCCATTTTGCCACACCCCCTTCTGAAACCTATATCCGATGAAAATTTTCACCAGGTCTGACGCGTGTGCAAAGTTTCAGGACTTTTCGAGCATATTTAGGCTCTCAAAAATGCGATTCATTTTGGAGAAGAAGAAGAAGAAGAAGAATAATAATAATAATTAAAGCTGCAAGCAGCGATGAACGGGCCCTCGCACCCAGGCTCACCGCCTGTGGGCAGCTTTAGTAAAACAGCGAACAGCGAGAAATATGCATTTAAAGTGGTAAATATAGGAGGAATATGACAAAGCCATTTATATGTGCCAATCTTCCTGTTGCCAGCAGGTGGCGCTATGATTTTAGTGGAATATTGACCTTCAGATGTGTTCAGGCCAAGACTCTTTTCGAACATGTGAAGTTTGGGGAAGATCGGACATCTTATGCCTGAGTTACAACAACTTATATTCCGATGGCGAGACATCGACATTTGTCACGGTGCCATGGACACACCGTTTAATGAAAACTCAACATGTTCACAATTTAACATCATAAAGGCCTTTAGATTAGACTGACCAAAAAAAATTATAAAGTGTCATAAAATTTCTAGGAGTAGTTCGTTACAGTGTAAAACATGTCACTTCCTGTTGCCAGCAGGTGGTGCTATGGCTATAACTGAATATGGGCATGTAGATATGTTCAGGTCAGGAGTTTTCTCAAACATGTGAAGTTTGGGGCAGATTGGACATTGTATGTCTGAGTTATAGCAACTTCCTTTCTCATGGCGAAACATCAAAATTTGTATGGCTGCCACAGACACGCCCTTCAACGAAACCTCAAGATCTTCGCAATTTAGCATCGCAAAGGCCTTTAGATTACACTGACAAAGTTTGGTGTTGATCTGAATAAATCTCTAGGAGGAGTTCGTTAAAGTACAACCCCTGAAAATGGCAAAAACGACACAAATTTTGCAGAGAAAATTCAAAATAACCGACTTCCTGTTGGGATTCGAATTTTGTACCAAGAGACTTTTTTGTAGGTATTGTTGTGTTACATGTGTGTAACAATTTTTGTACATGTACGTGAAACGTAGCTCGAGGCACACTCCGTTAAACATGTATAGGTGGCGCTATCGAGGCATTTTGCCACACCCGATGGAATTTTGGCCTTCAGATGTGTTCAGGCCAGGACTCTTATCAAACATGTGAAGTTTGGGCAAGATCGGACATTTTATGCCTGAGTTAGAATAAAATTTTATTCCCATGGCGAGACATCGAACTTTGTGACGGCGCCATGGACACGCCCTTTAACGAAAACTCAAGATCTTCACAATTTAACATCGCACAGGCCTTTAGAATAGAGTGACTGAAAAAAAAAAACATTTATGTCATAAAATTTTCTCAGGGTAGTTTGTTACAGTGTAAAATATGTCACTTCCTGTTGCCAGTAGGTGGCGCTATGACTATAACTGAATATGGGCATATCAATCTGTTCAGGTCAGGAGTCTTATCAAACATGTGAAGTTTGTGGCAGATTGGACATTGTATGTCTGAGTTATAGCAACTTCATTTTTCATGGCGAATCATCGAAATTCGTCAGGCCGCCACGGACACGCCCTTCAACGAAAACTCAAGATCTTCGCAATTTAACATCGCAAAGGCCTTTAGATTAGGCATACCAAATTTGGTGTTGATCTGAAAAAATCTCTAGGAGGAGTTCGTTAAAATACAAGGCATGCAAATGACAAAAAATGATGCAAAATTTGCTCATAAAATTAAAAATAACCGACTTCCTGTTGGGTTTCGGATATTGCTCCAAGAGTCTTTTTGTAGGTACTGATGCTTTACATATGTGTGCCAATTTTCGTGTATGTACGTGAAACACAGCTCGAGGGCTGTTGATTTTTTTACGATAGGTGGCGCTGTCGAGCCATTTTGCCACACCCTCTTTTGAAACCTATATCAGACGTAAATTTTCACCAGGTCTGACGCGTGTGCAAAGTTTCAGGACTTTTCGAGCATGTTTAGGCCCTCAAAAATGCGATTCATTTTGGAGAAGAAGAAGAAGAAGAAGAAGAATAATAATAATAATAATAATAAACAAAGCAGATACAAGAGGGTCCTCACACCATCGGTGCTCGGGCCCTAATTAAAGCTGCAAGCAGCGATGAACGGGCCCTCGCACCCAGGCTCAACACCACCGGGTGGCTTTTGTAAAACAGCGAACGGCGAGAAATATGCTTTTAATGCGGTAAATATAAGAGGAATATGTCAAAGTCATTTATATGTGCCAATCTTCCTGCTGCCAGCTGGTGGCGCTATGACTATAACTGGATTTTGTCATGTAGATTTCTTCAGTCCAGCACTTTTATCAAGCATATGAAATTTAGTGCAGATTGAACATGGAATGTTTGAGTTAGTATAATGCATGTTGTGTCATATTGCCAACAGGTGGCGCTATGATTATAACTGAACATTGGCCTTTAGATATCTTCAGGCCATGACTCTTATCAAATATCTGAAGTTTGGTGCAGATTGGATATTGCATGTTTAAGTTAGTGTAAAACAAGCCATTTCCTGTTGCCAGCAGGTGGCGCTATGATTATAGTAGAATAATGACCTTCAGATGTGTTCAGGCCAAGACTCTTTTCGAACATGTGAAGTTTGGGGAAGATCGGACATCTTATGCCTGAGTTACAACAATTTCTATTCCCATGGCGAGACATTGAAATTTGTCACGGTGCCATGGCCACACCCTTTAATGAAACCTCAAGATGTTCACAATTTAACATCGCAAAGGCCTTTACATTAGACTGACCAAAAAATTTATAAAATGTCATAAAATATCTAGGAGTAGTTTGTTACGGCGTAAAACATGTCACTTCCTGTTGCCAGCAGGTGGCGCTATAGCGATATCTGAATATTGGCATGTAGATATATTCAGGTCTGGAGTCTTCTCAAACATGTGAAGTTTGGGGCAGATTGGACATTGTATGTCTGAGTTATAGCAACTTCCTTTCTCATGGCGAAACATCGAAATTTGTAAGGCCGCCACAGACACGCCCTTAAACGAAACCTCAAGATCTTCGCAATTTAACATCGCAAAGGCCTTTAGATTACACAGACAAAGTTTGGTGTTGATCTGAATAAATCTCTAGGAGAAGTTCGTTAAAGTACAACCCATGAAAATGGCAAAAACGACACAAATTTTGCAGAGAAAATTCAAAATAACTGACTTCCTGTTGGGATTCGAATTTCGTACCAAGAGACTTTTTTTGTAGGTATTGGTGTGTTACATGTGTGTACCGATTTTTGTACATGTACGTGAAATGTAGCTCGAGGCGCACTCCGTTGAAAATGTATAGGGGGCGCTATCGAGGCATTTTGCCATACCCAATGGAATATTGGCCTTCAGATTTGTTCAGGCCAGGACTCTTATCGAACATTTGAAGTTTGGGCAAGATCGGACCTTTTATGCCAGAGTTAGAATATACATTTTATTCCCATGGCGAGACATCGAACTTTGTGACGGCGCCATGGACACGCCCTTTAACGAAAACTCAAGATCTTCACAATTTAACATCGCACAGGCCTTTAGAATAGAGTGACTGAAAAAAAAAAATTTATGTCATAAAATTTCTTGGGGTAGTTTGTTACAGTGTAAAATATGTCACTTCCTGTTGCCAGTAGGTGGCGCTATGACTATAACTGAATTTGGGCATATCAATCTGTTCAGGTCAGGAGTCTTATCAAACATGTGTAGTTTGTGGCAGATTGGACATTGTAGGTCTGAGTTATAGCAACTTCATTTTTCATGGCGAATCATCGAAATTCGTCAGGCCGCCACGGACACGCCCTTCAACGAAAACTCAAGATCTTCGCAATTTAACATCGCAAAGGCCTTTAGATTAGGCATACCAAATTTGGTGTTGATCTGAAAAAATCTCTAGGAGGAGTTCGTTAAAATACAAGGCATGCAAATGACAAAAAATGATGCAAAATTTGCTCATAAAATTAAAAATAACCGACTTCCTGTTGGGTTTCGGATATTTGCTCCAAGAGTCTTTTTTGTAGGTACTGATGCTTTACATATGTGTGCCAATTTTCGTGCATGTACGGTGAAACACAGCTCGAGGGCTGTTGATTTTTTTACGATAGGTGGCGCTGTCGAGCCATTTTGCCACACCCTCTTCTGCAAACCTATATCAGACGTAAATTTTCACCAGGTCTGACGCGTGTGCAAAGTTTCAGGACTTTTCGAGCATGTTTAGAGGAGGCCCTCAAAAATGCGATTTCATTTTGGAGAAGAAGAAGAAGAAGAAGAAGAAGAAGAAGAAGAAGAATAATAATAATAATAAATAATAAACAAAAGCAGATACAAGAGGGTCCTCACACCATCGGTGCTCGGGCCCTGATTAAATAGTTGCAGGTAATAGAGTTTCATTACAGTTACTGAGAAAATTAAAATGTTAACGATTACAAAAGGAATTATTTCAACACACATACAGATTTGATTGATTTCGTTCCAAAATTGCACTGACTGCTTTAAAATATGAGACAAGAATGTTTCAGGAGTTTATTAGGACACAGAATAGGACACGTTTATTCGATAACTGTTTTATTTCCTATTTGGGTTTATGCCTATGCTTTATTTTTTTTAATTAACTGTATTTTTTTTTCCCAAGGCATTGTTTCCTGTCATAGCTATGCAAAGATTTGATTTCAAAAACAGTATCATAGCTACTAAACTATTTCTTGTTTTGGTTTTAAATCTGGATTTAACCTCAGAATGATCCCAACACTGCTTAGAAGAATAGAAGGATATAATAAATTATAAAATATATAATATTTAACACAGTAAATAATAATATTAAAACCCTAAGACTACACTTACCTGTATGTTTTAAGGTGGTACTTCCTGTCTCTGATAATGTGAGGTGCTCTGGACAGGATGGTGTTTCGTAACACTTTACTTGCCCGCAGGATCTTTTCTGACGGCACCTGAGAGACAGACATAAACCACTCTGTACATAACAAACAGCTCAACACTGTGATTGACAGCTGTCACACTGACAACAGGGTGGCTGGAATACCTGAGCAATGGATTCGGGGTGAAGTTTGGTGGGACTTTGAATGAATGATTTCTGGAAAACAAACGGATGCGGATGAGATGGATGCAGGACCATTAGCTGCGTTCTTGAGTCTTTTGTTAACCTTTACACAACACAGTGAAATATTGGCAGACAGTTGAAGTGTATATTGTTTCTGGCTGACAGAGTCAACTGTAAAACTGTTTAATAATAAATGACTGCTTTCTGTGAAATATTCAGCCATATTGACTCCATATATATATGGGAAAATGCAGAGTGAGCAATATCATAACATCTCATTTGCTGAGGCATGGCTTTCTCAAAAATAATTTATAATATCTTAAGTTACATAAAACTAGCTTTGAATGACAGCTGGTGCAGGAGATTGCCTAACAATAATACTAATGACCCTGTGCTCACTCTATGTGCATTTAGATCATTTTCAAATGTATGATTAAAAAAATAAATACATAAAATTACATAAAATTGTGATACTCAGAAAGCAACATCTGAACATTTTCTGGAGAAAAGACAAATAAATAAACTCCACTTGATCCTTTTCTCTATATTTTCACACAACCACACTACCTTTTTACGATTTTCTTGAAAACTGTATACCTATATTTTCATTAAAATGATTAATTAGCGTGTTTCTTTCCTGTTCAATGCTAAATCCCATGCATCAATGTTGTAAACTATATTTACACGCCCAGCTAAACTTTAGTGAGTAAATTTGGTTGTACCCAATTCTTTGAAAATGCCATTTATTCATAACAAACCCATCAGCATTAAGTCATGTGCTTTAATATCAGAACAAATGTCATCACAAGCAGCTTGTGTAGAATTCTGCTGACTATTCTGTTCTCATATTACATAATATTTAATGTCATGTTGTCATACTACAGTGTTTCTCAGCGCTTCGAGCAGAAGGCAGGTCTGGGGCACTGCTCTCCCTCCTGACGCTGGGCCAGGGCCAATCTGCTGCATTTTTAACCAAACCTTTTAAATAATTCATGACCATCCTCACCCAGACTGTACATCTACAACAACACACGACCCATAATCAAACTCTACAGTGATTATTACTAGACACACTTCATACTGCTTCTATCAATGAAGTGTTCACAGTGTTTGACAGTGAGTCAGATTTGCCAACAAAATATCACATTATATTTAAGGTAAAAAACTAGAGGCAAAGCCATTTAAGACCTTTTTAAGACCAAGTAGAGAAATACATCAATGTGTTCTCTTAATGTAAATGTCTTGTATAAGCAACTCTTCAGTTGTTTGAAAGTTTGAAAATACAACTTCCAACCAAACTCAGTTACTTTAATGATTTTTAAATAAAGATACATTCACTTGAGAATATATATACAGTATATATAAGTTTGTGAAAAATAAGTGTTTATCATTCAAACAAGGGGGGAAAAAAATCTTTTTATACCCCATTGACAGATATTTGTTCCTAAGCATAAACTCACAGGTAAATGTATCTTGTTTTAAAAATGTTAAGATATTTGTATTGGAAAATAACAAAAATACTGAGGAATACTGATTAATTTTTAGCAATGCAATATTTAATTCCATGCCTTTATAAATTTAAGATAAGACCGTTTTAGGCCTTAATTTGTGAAAGGGCAAATTAAGACTTTTTAAGACCTGCAGAAACCCTGTTTATGAATTGGTTAGTTATGAGATTTGGGGCTATTTTGATATTTACTGATGTTCTGAAGGTTTTTACAGAGTGCATATTTAATTAGACAATTCCTTTTTTGCTTACTTTAACAACATTTCAGAAATCTAGTAATACAAAATGTATTGTGTTATACTGTGAAAAAGTGACTGGAGAAATATGGTGATATCTATTAGTTTTGAATCTATTTTCAATAAACACACACATCTATCTATCTATCTATCTATCTATCTATCTATCTATCTTTTTATCTATCTATCTATCTATCGATCTATCTATCTAATGATCGATCTCTTTTTTTTCTTATCTATCTATCTATCCATCCATCTATCTATCTATCATCCATCTATCTATCTATCTATCTATCCTATCTATCTATCTATCTACTATCTATCTATCATCCATCTATCTATCCTATCTATCTATCTATACACATACACACACCAGATATATATATATATATGTATATATATATATATATATACACACACACACACACAAATATATATATATATATATTATATATATATATATATATATATATATATATATATATATATATATATATATATATATATATCTTAGTGCTGTCAAACGATTAATCGCGATTTATCACATCCAAAATAAATGATTTTGTTTACATAATATATGTATCTATGCTGTGTATATTTATTATGTATATATAAATACAAACACATGCATGTATACAGTATATTTCAGAAAAATAGGTTGTTTATATAGTAAATATATTTATTTATAACAAATTATATGTATATAAAAAAAGACTTGTAAATACATGTAAATATTTTAAATATTTAATTTATATATTTTATTTTTTTTTATTTATATAAGCATAATAAAATTAAATATATATTATGCAAACAAAAACTTTTATTTAGTATGATTAATTTTGTGATTAATTGTTGATTATCGTGATTATATATATATATATATATATATATATATATATATATATTATATATATATATATATATATAGAAAACATGCTTTTAGAACTCAGAACTTCTTCCCAGTTCAAAAAGACCATTAACTGGAACTTAAAAGCAAAAATATCTCAAAATTGTTTTTGTTCCAAACAAACAGATTCTGTCTGCAGTCCAGCTAAAGTTACTCTAATGCAGAGCTTATCTCACACAGAACAGACTGTGAGCAGTATTAACAGTGAACTCATCCAAGTTCAAATCAATATAAGAGTGTCAGCTGAGCTCTTCAGCATCTTACAGCATAATTTACACACTTCCTTCATTACATAACGATTCTGTACATCCACGAGACAGATTCCTCCTTCTGTTAACCAAAGCAACAAACACATTTAAGTGAATAAAACAGCACCATTATGCAAATCACAGAGACTGTGCTGTGGCTTGCATTGATCGCCTGCCTATTTGGATGCATCTTTAGAAAAGTAAACAAATAAAACGGAAGCACTTGTTGCTGTAAAATTATTGAGAGGTGTGTTTTGTTGTAGGAGTGGTGGGGGGGTGATGAGAGGGGTGGTTGGTGCGGGAAGGAATACATACGAAGAGAGGAGGAGGGGATGGTGGAGGAGATTGGTTGATTTGAGTTTTCAAACAAATGTATTCTCGTTCTGTCGAGGAGATGGTGGGAAGGAAGGGTGTAGTTATATCAGAACTGACGCAAAAAACAAGAATCAAACACTTTTTGCATGTTAGGGGAGTCAAGATGGACTTCGAGGAGCTTCTCATGAACAGGCTAGGAGAAATTCATTTTCTCTTCACATTTTTGGACACTGTTTATTTACAAAAGAGAAGCTGGAGCTGTTTCATCATTAGCTTTGCCTCCTGGTGTCAGGCGTGAAGAGAGTTTGTATGAGATTTCACAGTACGCTCTTCAAAACAAAGGGAGGTTTTCACAGCAGTGCCAAGAAGAACAACTCTGGTCACAAAAGAAACTTTCAGTGAACAGTTCTTAAAAAGAACCATTATTTCTTAGTGTGAAGAACTGTAAAGAAGCGTTTGTGGAATGGAAAGGTTCTATGGATGCTAAAGGTTCTTCATGGAACCATAGATGCTAAGAACCTTCTAGATTTTTAGATAATTCACAAACCACCTCACAATAAGGACAAACAGGACATCTTATACTGTCAAAAAGAGTTTTCATGCAGATAAAACTGAGCATGGACAGCAGTGTAGAACCATATTTAATTTTTTACATGAATGAAACCAAGGCTGTGAGTAGTTAACTACCGTAGTTAATCGTAAAAAAAATGTTCCCTAATCTTAAATGAGTAATCTGGAGTAATCTTAATCACTCAAGACACTTTGCTAAACTTCTGTGTCCCACTGAAGAATGAAAATCATATACTTTTAGAATGAGGGTGAGTAAATGATGATGACAGACATGAGTGAACATGTGGCCTGACTGAAGAGATGAAAGATTTCAAAGACAGAAGCTTAAAACAAACCTTATTTAAGTGTTTGGATGATGATCCGGGTGAACTGTTGTTCAGATGCTCTTTGTCAGGCATTCCTTGTAAACCAAATAAAAGAATTATATGATGAATATAAAAGATCAAATCTTTAAAATCTAATATTGAGCACCATCGTTTAGTCAAGATCAGAAGATTCAGCAGAAGTGATAGTTAAGTAAGAAGATTAAATATGGTGTGTAAAGTCATCATGAGGCAGCAGGATGTGTGTAATCTTCAGTAATGTGTCCTGTGGGGCTGCGAGGAACAGCGGCAATCATTACACACACCACAAACCCTTTCTCCTTCAGGAACAATAACTCCAGCCCTGCACAACCCTCTTCACAAACTCTTTCTCCTTCAGGAACAATAACTCCAGCCCTGAAAAAAAATATTCTTTTACAACACTTACTCAGTTACACTCATTTTGATTGTGATGAAGCAGAAATGTGATCCTGGACCACAAAACCAGTTTTTTTTAATTGAGATTTATACATCATCTGAAAGCTGGATAAATAAGCTTTCCATTGATGTATGCTTTGTTAGGACAATATGTAGCCGAGGAACAATTATTTGAAAATCTGGAATCTGAGGGCGCAAAAAAATCTAAATATTGAGAAAATCACCTTTAAAGTTTAAATTAAGTTCTTAGCAATGCATATTACTTATCAAAAATTAAGTTTTGATATATTTAAGGTAGGAAATTTAAAATATATCTTCATAGAACATGATCTTTACTTAATATCCTAATGATTTTTTGGCATAAAAGAAAAATAATAATATAATACGATATAATACAATAATTTTGACGCAAACAATGTATTTTTTGGCTATTGCTACAAATATACCCCAGTGACTTAAGACTGGTTTTGTGATAGTTGGTGAAGAGGTGAGTAATAGAGATATGGTAGACATATGGTATTCAAATGTTTGGGATTTTTGGGTTTTAGTTAGTTTTATATAGTTTTATTAAGCAAAACATGCATTAAATTGATTAATGTGACAGTAAAGGCACATAATGTTACAAAAGATTTCTATGTCACATAAATGCTGTTCTTTTCAACTTTCCATTCATCAAAGAATGATTTCTGAAGGACACTGAAGACTGGAGTAATGCTGCTGAAAATTCAGCTTTGCATCACAGAAATAAATGATATTTTAAAATATATTTAAATTGAATGATGTTTTTTTATATTTTAGTATTATTTTTAATTTTTGTTATGTTTTATTGTTTTTATTTTTTTTTTTGTGTATTATTGATAATAATTTCATATTTTGAGATCTTACCAACACCAAACTTTTGGTTTATGTTTTGATATTTTTCTCACTAAAAGTTATTTTATGATTTCAGAGGAGATACTTTCAACTTGATTTTTTTCTTGATTTTTTACAGACCCTCATCACAATATGCTTTAGTTTTATGGAGAAAAAAAAGGAGTTCGGAAAATGTATTATTTGTTACCTTATCTAGAATTATAAACTTGTCTAGAATTATCACTGTTGGGTGAACAAAGACAAGTGTGTGTACTTACTGTCAGTATTTGGGCCGCTCTCCATAACACCGTAGGGAGGGACCAGCAGACCAGCCATACACCGACGATAATTCTGAAAGATACAACACTACAGTCACAAACGAGACGTGCCACAAAGACATCGAAAAGAAATGAATAAATTACTTAAAATAGTCAAATAATGTCACCATGAAACTCAATTTGACCCAAATTACTTAGTGCGTGTTCCTGGTCTTTTCAGACAAACTTCATCAGTTATTGCAAAGAAAAACAAGTTTGTGCTCTCAGTTTTTCATCAAAACTTTCCTTTATATCTGGCATCACAAATGTCACTTTTCTGCTAATCACTTGCTATATAGAGATATTTCTCATGATCCAATCATCTCCTGGTGGATAAAATCAAGTCCTGCCCTACATTTTTGGTTGAAAATCCCATTTCACTTGGAAATACATCAATACATGTGGAGGTAAATGGGTTGTGAACAACATTTCTTATGGGTAGAAGAGTTGGTCATATATGAATAATAGACGCAGACATGCACGAACACACACATTTGCTCAGTGATGTAGAAGCTGTAAGAGACATGACTAACAGCATGAGCTTTGAGTAACGGTACACATAATACACACATGAAAACCACCATAAACCTGGTCCCCCAACTGAGTCTGCTTCCTCACAAGGTTTCTCTCGCCTAAACATCCCATGAAGTTTCTTGCCATAGTCGCCTACAATCTAGTTCAGCTTTAGAGTGTCAGCCCAGAACGATGAACTCATCTGAGCACAAATAAGAAAAGCAGTTTGAGAGGAAGAGTTTGGAGAGTCGTCTGTAATCTCTTTAATCAGGTCTGACTGCAGATCAGAAAGGATTATGCTGGATTAAATCAATATTTCTGAGCTAAAGATCAGACGGCACACACAGGTCACACACATGTGCACATTACTGACACAGAGCTCCTGATGTACAGTTCACATCAAATACTATCACAGGTACCAGCAGTCGTTCACGCTGCATGCAGTGCATTCATATCAAAATGTTAATTTCACAGTGTTAAAGATAGTAGACTTTAGCATGCTTTATAACAGAAACAATATCATTTAAAAGAATATTCTTAAGTGTGAACTGAATGTAACACTTTTGGACACTTAATTACATGTTAATCAAAACATTGCATTTTTGTTTAAATGTATATTAAGTGCAGGATTTTTTTTGATCCACTTGGGTAAGACTTAAGTACATTTCTATTTGTAATTTGATAATTACTGCTATTGTCTTTACTAAGTGTAGTACTGAATACAGACTAAAATCTACTTTTATGCAATTTCTATTGAATATTTAATGCATGTATTTAAGTATATTCGTAATTACACATTTCAAATGATGATGCAATTTAGTATATTTAATATATATATATATATCATTGCTGTCAAACGATTAATCCTGATTAATCGCATCCAAAATAAAAGTTTTTGTTTACATAATATATGTATGTGTACTGTGTTTATTTATGTATATATAAATACACACACATTCATTATATATTTTGAAAATATTTACACGCATATACACATATATATTAATATTATTATATTATGTATAAATATGTTTAATATGGAGGGTATTTAATTTTGTCATGTTTCCAGCTTTCTACTATAGCAAGTTATTAAGAAATATTACTGTTTGTTTGTCTCCTTTCTTAAATACTTTTTTCTTAAAAAAAATGTTTCTGAAAAAAAAAGGATGATAATAAGAGAGCACACAGGCACTCGACATTTCCATTAACATCTTTAACTGACATCAAATTCTAGACAGACAGATGGACAGATGGACAGATAGTGCCGCTGGGCAGGGCACTTAACCTTGGATTTCTCTGGAGGAGAGCACTAGTAGACTTTATGTTGCTTTGGACAAAAGCATCTGCTAATTATAGACACACGAGAGAGATTAGTGCCCATTTAGTGTTTGGAAAAGGGGCAGAAAGTCCAGCTTGTCCTGCTCGTCCATAATGGGTTTAAGACCTCGCCACATGCAGAGGTTTCGCACATCCCCAAAGACCGTATTCAATATGTCAATAAATTTAATTAACATCTGTTTTGATCCATCAAACCTAATACAGAACTGAAGATGTTTTGCATCACTGTATCTTTATAAAGGATTCAGAACTGAGAAAACGAAATACAGCACAGATGAGCTGATGAATATCATTATATAGACAGAGCATGATGGCATAAGCTGATTTTATTATTCTCAAAGCTGAAAGTTTTAGTAACAGGAGGTGCCAATAAATGAGGCTCAGTGACTAATGACACAGAGGCGGCCCGAGCCATTAACCAGGACACCTGGGACAGTTAATGTGGCCTTTCTGAGTGCCTGGCACTCTGGGGAGTGGAGTCTCTCTGAGAGAGGACAAGTCATTATCTCTGACTGATGCATCCCATGAATCACACAATTATGTCTATCGATAAATGACACAACACTGAACACAGCAGTCAGAGAGTGAGTGTGCATATGGGGTTAGCTCACCCAAAAATGACATTTCTGTCAGCGTTTACTCACCTTCATGTTGTTCAAACTCACATGACTTACTTTCTTCCATGAGTCAGATTTTTTCAATGAACTGCATGAGATCGTTCACGAAGCCAGTCTGAATGATTCAGTCATCAGCTGGACTAATCCAAGCCTCGAGTTCACATTCATTGTACTTGCATAGTAAACAACAACAACAACAACAACAACCAATCTTCAAAAACACAGTCCTCAAAATTCTGCTTCTGTGTTGATCATCTGGGTTTGGGTTTACATTTACACATTTGACAGAAGCTTACATACATAGCTACACAGGGAATTGAGCCCATGGTGTTGGTAGCGCCTTACTCTGCTGTTTGAGCTACGGGAAGGTAATCCGTGTATGTCTCACAGACTGACATGAGGAATAAATGATTACAGATTTTCATGCAACAACATTCAGACATGTCAAACGTTGCCTTTAGAGACTAAATGCATCTTGAGGCCACTGTACATTCAGTCCTCTGAAATGCTATATGTACTGTACGGTAATTAGTGTAAATATCATGTGACATTTCAAACAATAATAAGCAATCCTTCGTAAAAATAAAGTGCACTGAATTTCATAGAAAGTACCCCCTTTGTGTACTTCAAAACTTAAAAGTATATATATGTATATATGTATATATATATATATATGTATATATATATATATATATATATATATATATATATATATATATATATATATATATATATATATATATATATATGTTTTGTTTTTTTTTTTTTTACAAAAACTGTACTTGCTGATAAAAATATTAATTAAATAAAAGGCAGCTTAAGTGTACCCAAAGTTTTAAAAATATGCACTATATAATAATGTCAAATTATAAGTTTATGTAGTGTGTTAGATATTACATTTTAGCGCTCTACTTTAAAATATTTTAAAAGAGAAAATTGTTTTATTATTTTATAATTGTAATAATATTTATAATATATATTCATATTTATAATATAATAGTAACATTTATTCCAAGTAACCAAAATGTGTTATGCTTTTAGTTTTAGTAAAGCTACCCTGCATATGTGCTGCTGATCATATACAACAAATATGCTATACACTAAACTCTAATGACCTGAATGATATACAAACAGCAACAGAACATGACAAATTACCCATCATCCCCTGGGGCTTAAGTGGGGTGCTGTGACTGAAGGAGACATGACAGCCCAGAGGTGCTTAGTGGAGGCTGATATACAATTACACAGTCAGATGCACAAACACACAAACAGCACACACAAAATTATGTTTAAACAGTGTTTCTACAGAAATAAATACAAAACAAAAGTCCTTATAATTAGATCACTGTGGCTGTGCAGTGCTGTCAATTTAAAAAAAAAAAAAAAAAAACACCTGAAGCTCAAGACAGTAATGAGTTCAATCCAAATTGAGTTTCCAATAGCGGGAAGACCCAGACCCTCAATACACACAATACAAACACACACACACACACACACACACAAAGCTGGAAGGGGACAATGGAGTACTTTATGTGGAACAGCATAAATATCACCTGCACATGGCCACTCACTCAAACACATAATGATGAGACACAATAAACACACACACAACACACACACACACACACACACACACACACACACACACACACACAGCTGATATACAGAAGTGCACATGTGCTGCAATGATACTGAATGTGGCATGGTTTTGTTTCTTTAAGTTGCAGGCATCCGTCCTGAGCAAAGTAATGAGTAATGAAGCGTTCGTGCTCAGAGTGTGTGAATATCTCAAGCAAACTCTTACATAACCCACCTCTACACTTTCACACGCCTCTGAGAATCAGACAGAAAACTCCCCAGAACAGATCTAGATTTAAAAATACCAATGTTTTTATGATATCCATTATATAACCTAGAAATATATCTTGATTATTTAGATGTTATTGTTTGGATTTTTTGTTTTGTTTTTAATGATGTAGATTTGACATAAATGGTGAGCATATATGGTGAGCATATAAGACTTTTACCAAAAACTTGTTCTCAAATTCAAAGAGTTTTGCTTGTCTCGTGGAGCCTCTTCTCCACTCACACAGAAATACTGAGGTTAGTTTTGGGAGGGTAATGAAACCTCATATTTGATCGATTACATCTGTCTCAATGCAGAAACCCAATATATCAACAGGAAATGACAGCACTGAAATAAGCCATTGTGTGGCTGGTCTGCACAACTGTTCTGCAAAAAAAGAAAAGAAAAGGTTTATAAAGACCATCTGTGAGATCTATGCCACCCTGAAAAAAATATTTAGAACTAATCAGAGTGTCCATCGCCATGACAACAGTAGCCTGCTTCTGAGATAATTAGAGTTTGACTTTGGCGTTTTTTGACTGTAAAGATGAAGGAGTGTTTCCAGCATCAGTGGGGCATCTGACCATTACCAGACAGTATCCGTGATCAGCTGCTTGCTAGAAAATAACAATATGCTGTTTAGTATTCAGTGGTCCTCTTCTTTGAAATGGTTTTGCAACCAACAAAACCTCAAATGAATTATTTTCATTTTAAATGCAATGTATTATAATTGCAACCGACAAATAATTAAAATATCAAGCGCATTTTCTGGATAAACCCTACTACAGTTACTGATCATTAGGATCATTATAAATCTGCAGGAGCAGAGATATATAGTCAAACTAATGCCTCAATTAGGAAGAAGGTATGATTGTTAGGAGATGAAAGCCACATCAACCATCCAGGGACCTCAAAGTTCAGAACTGAGAAAGATACAGCAATCAAACAGAAGATAGATGCCATTACTACTTAGAGAGATCCATGTCTGGGGCAAAAAACCTCAATAATGATGCAACTGAGATATGTGGACAGATGTGGTGTCAGACGAGAGCAAACAGAGCAGTGTGGATGGGCAAACTTCAAAGCTACACGGATGCAGGGAAGCATGCAAAAAGGAACTTGAACGGAATCTTGGATCAATTCCATCCAGCAGGAAAAATATTCAAAAGGGAAGTCTAATCAACACTGAACTGGCTCAAATACAGACTAACCTAAATATCAAAACTGCAGTGCACAGGTGTCACCCAAACCTGAAAGATCTGAAGCAAACTTGGAGCAAATTGTGGGCATTGAATGCTTACATTTGTGTCAATAATGAAATAGACTTTCCCTGAGAAATATTCACTGGAGTATACAGTCTACTCTGTATAAACGATAGTTTTGCTCCACTGAATTAAGATGAGTTTTAACTGTTTGATTTGTTTTTGTGAATGAGTCATATTATATAAAACAGTAGTGTATTTTCACTTTGTGTTGCTAAATAAAATATCAGAATGTTAATGCTATGTGCAAAACAGCTATTAATTTTAATATATATATTTTTGATTTCTGTGACACAAGCAATGCCAAAAGGAATTCCAAAATAATTGTACTTTCTGAAAGAAGAAAACATTATATAAAGCTAATTCTGGTAACACTTTAGTATGGACTAATTCTCACTATTAACTAGTTGTTTATTAACATGCCTATTATTAACATATTGGCTGTTTATTAGTACTTATAAAGCCCATATTCTGCATGAGCATATTCTTACATCCCCAATCACCTAAACTTAACAACTACCTTTCATAACTATTAATAAGCACCAAATTAGGAGTTCATTGATGCAAAAGTCTTAGTTAATGGTTTGTTAATAGTGAGAATTAGACCTTAAAATAAAGTGTGACTGCTTATTCATTTAGAATTTCTTTGTTGTGAAATAAAAGTTTCACAGAGAAATAAAATGGTTGAAGGTATGCACTCTACTACAGCATGATGCCATATCTGAACATGTTAACTTTAGCATTTAATGAAATTATGATTGAAGTATCAAACACATCCAGAATAATTAGTGCTTTATTTGAGCTAACATCACTGCAAAAACTATTTGCGACAAACTTGCAATGAATTTGTAGCAATTTTCTGTTCTTTTCTCACAAGACCTCACCTCATTAAAAACAACTTCAAACCTCAATATAAACCTCAGTATCTTACACACATGCAGTCCACTGTCCTAAACATATCAGTGCTGAAAGTTCATATTACATCCTGAGATAAAAACAATCAAGCACACATTCAAACGGTGCCCTCAGAGCCACAGAATACACACCTCAAATAAAGCAAAGCAGAACAAGTGAGTGCTCAGACACTTACCTACAGTAGTGAGTGACCCATGAGTGACAAACTGAAGGGACTCTATCTGTCTTTTTCTCACTACTATTAGCATCTAATACAGAGAGGTCTATATGACAGCTCAAGCATGCTGTAGTGTGTGTGTGTGTGTGTGGTCAGAGCGGCAGGCAGAAGAGAGTGCTGATGTAGTAAGCATGTGTGTGTGTGTGTAGGGCTGAACAGGCAGCTGAACCCCCCCCACCCCCTCCACCCCAGAGCAGAGTGGTTGCTAGGCGATTTGAGTACTCCAATCATCATGGTCTGATGACTACTGACTGCACAAGCACACAAACACACGTGTGTAAAAAACATATTTTTGTTCAATATGGTTGAAGTTCTATTAATAATAATTACTTAATAAGCAAGAGTTTATTTTAATAATTCATTGTTTAAGATGAACCTGCACACAAAGTTTAACACTTAAAAACAAGCATATTTGCAGACTTACATGCTTAAAATTGTGTTTGTTTATTCAGGCATGTTAAAGGTAACAGTGTTTCACTTAATAATTTAGTATTTTCAAGAAGATGGACACTGACATAAAGTGAAAGTACTCTACCATCTGTACTCATTTCAAAGTCATCCACAGAGCACACATTACTCCTTTCAAGAGATTCAAAATGAAACTAAAACTGACTTATAATTGTCATATTTGTAATACTGCATTACCAGGTACCAGGTACTTTTCTTCATATGTTCTGGGAATGTCAAATTGTTTCTAATCTATGGACTTGTTTTGTCCTCCTTACTGAAAATTGACCACATCCTCAATCCGGTTTACAGTATGTCTTCTTAATGGTGACTCTGATTTATGTGTGTCAGACTTTTGGACTGTAACGCCGCACCAGCAGAGGGAGCCCTCACCTGAGTACTGACTGTTTACCATTCCCTCTGCTTCTACAGTTATTTCCTGTTTGACAGTATTTTACACAAGTCAGCGTGTTTGTTCATTGTGAAGTATTGCCAGTTAACCTGCCTTACCAAGCGTTTCTCATTGTTATTCTGCTTGCCTGTTCTGTGTATGATTCTGCCTGTCTTCACGTTCTCAATTGTTGGATTGCTCCATTGGATTCATAGTCTGATTGGACTGATGTTTGTGTTTGACCCATTCGCCTGCCTACTCGTCTCTGCCTTGTGGATTCCCATTGTGTATGTTGAAAGGTCGGACTGCTATTATGGTACTGACCCTCTGCCTGGTTTAACAATTCTGTCTTTGAGATCTTTCCCTAATAAACTTCTGCAAATGGATTCTAATGCCACCTCAGCCTCCATGTTACAGAATACTTCATCTCAACTGAATCCAGCGGAAGTTACAAACCTGCAAGCACCTGACGAACCACATCCAGTCTCTTCCATCAACCATGGCACAAGCGGTGCATTTCGCACTACCTGATAAATTCGATGGATCTGCGGATCGACGTAGAGGCTTTGTTTGATAAGTGAAAATCTACTTTGATAACCAAGAAGACAAATTTAATTCTGACGATAAGAAGTTATCTGGCAAGGCGATCGACTGGGCTGCGGCTGTTTGGGAGACTGATATGCGGTTTAGAAGATTGTTAAATTACTTCATACATCAACTGCAAGAAGTGTTTTAATATCCCGCAGGGGGCAAGGATATATCAACCCAGCTTCTGCAGTTGACACAAGGCAACAGTACAGCCACTGAGTACGCCATTTTGTTCAGAAAGATCGCTGCTCAAAGTGGATGGAATGATGTCTCTCTCAAAGCTGTGTTCCAGAGGAGCCTCAACACTGATCTACAGGCAGAACTGGTGTGTAAAGGAGTTTATCATTTTCTGACTTCATAACGCTCACCATCAAGATCGATAATCTGATGAGACAAGCCCCACAAAGAAAGATTATTAGAGAGATTCTGCCTATTTTTCCCCAGGTGTCAATCGAGCCATAACTTCTACCACCAAGCTGAGTGAAGAACCAATGCAAGTGGGATTTTCTAAACTCTCTGAGGGAGAAAGGCCAAGGCGACGTCAACTACGTTTATGTTTTTACTGAGGTGAAAAAGCCATCGCTGTCAGGGATGCCCTCACAAGGCCCAAACCCCCACGCTGGTAAATATGGAACATTTCTCTCTGCTAAGTAACCAGTCTTTCAAACGTCCTCTTACCCTAAAAACTGAAGACATGTCCGTTTCGTTAACAGCGATGATTGATTCTGGAGCTGCATTAAGCCTCATTCACAAGGATCTCATCAAGAAATATAATTTACCTATTCAACCATGCAACCCACCCATCAAGATTAAAGCCATCAACGATACTTCAATTGGAAATGGAATCTTTCATCAAACCAAGCCAGTAACCCTCCAAGTTGGTTTATTTAATTGGGAATTAATCTCTCTGTATGTCATCGACTCTCCCAAGCACTAAATAATCCTAAGATTTTCATGGCTGTCTGTTCACGACCCCGTCATTTCTTGGCATCAGGGTGAGTTGACCAAGTGGTCCGCTTTCTGTGAAACTCACTGAGACGTTGTATTGATTATTGAAGACTGAATAATGTCACCATAAAGTTCCGATGCCCCCTGCCACTGGTTCCTTTGGCCCTAGAACAGCGCCATGAGGCTACAATAAAGACCAAACTTGACCTACGGAGTGCTTATAACCTAATCAGAATTAACAAGGGTGATGAATGGAAAACTGCCTTACTCACCACCAGGGGGCACTATGAATACCAGGTCATGCCATATGGACTTGCCAACGCTCCAGCTGCCTTCCAGTCATTTATCAATGAGATTTTCCGAGATCTTCTGAACCAGTACGTAATAGCCTATATTGACGATATCCTGATCTACTCTATTTCTGAAGAGGAATATATCAACCATGTCAAGACAGTTCTCACTCATCTTCTACAGAACCAATTGTATGTCAAGGCTGAAAAATGTGAGTTTCATGTCAGACAGATGTCATTCCTGGGCTATCATATCACGGAGTAGCCATCAAGGAGTAAAGATGGATGAATCCAAGGTCAAGGCAGTCACAGAATGGCCACAACCCTCCATGATAAAGGAACTTCAAAGATTTCTGGGGTTTGCTAATTTCTACTGACGTTTCATCAGAAATTACAGTATGGTTGCTTCACCTCTAACATTGTATTCGGGGACCACGGCCAACCTGGTAAATTGTATCCCTGTGCATTCTTCTCGAGAAAATTAACAGCAGCAGAGAGAAACTATGATGTCAGAAATAAAGAACTCCTGTCCATGAAAGCAGCCATCGAACAATGGAGACACTAGCTAGAGGGAGCAGTCCATCTTTTCCAGGTGATCACCGACCACAAGAATCTGGAATACATCAAGAGTGTTAAACGACTCAATCCACGCCAAGCTCGCTGGTCCCTTTTCTTCACCCGATTCCAGTTCACTGTAACCTATCGCCCTGGCAGCAAGAACAGTAAGGCAGATGCTTTCTCCAGACAGTATGATCTTCCCCTCGACAGCTGTACCCCAGAATGCATACTTCCCTCATCTGTAGTCATCGCCCTTGGGATATCATGGAGGAAAATACAACGCGAACAGCTCCAAGAACCAGCCCCTGCCAACTGCCCACCTAATAAACACTATGTTCCACAAAGTCTACGTCACGGGGTAATGCAATGGGTCCACAACTCATTTTGGTGGCCCTTAATGTTTAAGGATGTCACTGCTTATGTTAAAGCTTGTCAAGTCTGTGCCCAATCCAAGACCCACAAGGAGTTACCATCAGGACTCTTTCAATCACTGCCCATTCCATAACGTCCCTGGTCTCATCTCTCCACTGACTTTTTCACAGACTTACCTTTGTCCAATGGTTTCACTGCTATCCTAGTTATCATAGATCGATTCTCCAAGTCATGTCGGTTGATCCCCTTAAAAGGACTGCTGTGAGAGTACAGGAACTCCAGGCCAACAAGTGACGCCGATCACACCCTCCCTACCAACCCGGACAACGGGTCTGGCTCTCCACAAGGGATCTCAAGTTGCGGGTACCAAGCAGGAAGCTCAGCCCAAGATATGTTGGTCCTTTCAAGATTCTTAGAAGAATAAATGAGGTCACATACAAGTTATAGCTTCCTGCTAATTATCGTATCTCTCCATCCTTTCATGTTTCTCTACTCAAACCGGTCCATCCGGATGCTGACCCCAATCATGAGACTCAAGAAACGCCACCGCCGCTGGACATTGATGGATCACCAGCTTACAAGGTCAATGAGTTACTGGACTCAATAAGGAGAGGGTGTCAGCTCCAATACTTGGTGGACTGGGAGGGCTATGGACCTGAGGAGAGGTCATGGGTAGCTGCCAGCGACATTCTGGATCCCTCTCTCGTGGAGGACTTTCATCGACCCAGACCCAATCGACCAGCGCCACGACCACGGGGACATCCACGCCGAGTGCCAAGAGGCACTCATAGGGGAGGGGATTCTGTAACGCCGCACCAGCAGAGGGAGCCCTCGCCTGAGTACTGACTTTTTACCGCTCCCTCTGCTTCTACATTCATTTCCTGTTTGACAGTATTTTACATGAGTCAGCGTGTTTGCTCATTGTGAAGTATTGCCAGTTAACCTGCCTTACCAAGCGTTTCTCATTGTTGTTCTGCTTGCCTGTTCTGTGTATGATTCTGCCTGTCTTGCTGGATTGCCCATTTAAAGCCTGATTGGACTGATGTTTGTGTTTTACCCATTCGCCTGCCTACTCGTCTCTGCCTTGTGGATTCCCATTGTGTATGTTGAAAGATCGGACTGCTATTACGGCACTGACCCTCTGCCTGGTTTAACGATTCTGTCTTTGAGATCTTTCTCTAATAAACTTCTGCAAATGGATTCTAATGTCGCCTCAGCCTCCATGTTACATGGACCTGTTTTGCCCCTGTAGTCCTTCCTGTGTTTCCTTATTTGGTCTTGTTCCTGTCCTCGATCTGTCTTAATAGTCTGATTACTCATCTCATGCACCTGTGTTTCCCCAATCATCCACTGTATTTAAGTCCTTATGAAGGCTGCAACACCCATCACGAGGGAGAAAGCCGTGGATGGTGAGAGGGTGGACGGCCCTCTGCCCGCGGCGGAGGGTGAGCTGATCATACATATGGGACTGCTGGACTTTGAGGGGGACTTAATAGACTGGGAAACAGAGCTGGAAGTCGACTTGCCCCCTCTCCTCTCTCCTTGGACCCCGCTGGTCCCATCCAGTCCTGAGGGAGCTCCCATTTCCCAGTCCAGCCAGGAGTGGGCACGGACCCCGGAGGGCAGCCCTGAGAGCCTGAGGGCTCACGAATGCCCACACACCCACCCGCTCCTGCCTCCTCCATCACTGTCGTCTGGCAGCCCCTCAGCTCGCCCTCAGCAAACCATCTATACGGTGTGAGCTCCGTGGGTCTGCCATCCTCCAGCGTCGCCATGGACCGGGAATCCCTCACATTTACCTCCGAGGCCCGGACTCCACCTCTGAGGCCCGTAGACCCAGCGGCTCCACCTCTGTTCACAGGTCCCTCGCCTCCACCGTCACCCGTCGATCCACCAGCTCCACTGGGCTCCCTTGCCCTCTGGCTCCGCATTGGTCAGACGTCGACCCACCATCAACTCTGGACACTGCTCCTCCGGCTGCACCTCGTCGCTCCATCCCAGCGACTTCCGTTGGGCTCCTTCCTCCTGCCAGCTTCACCGTGGTTCTCAGTTGCTCTGGCTCTGTTGCGGATCTCCTCCACTTCGGTTGCCAGGGACCTCGGCTCCATCCTGGCCCCCCAGATCCTCGGCACCCCCCTGGCTCATCCGTCTACACCTTGGGCTCCTCAGCTACCTGCTCCGCCACCGTTGGTCAGTCCCCTGGAGTCAGTGGCCATTCCTCCTCCATGGCTCCTGCCTCCGTCGGCTCCACCGTGGGTCAACATCATGGCTGTGGCCTGGGTCCAGCTTGGCTCCTCCTGCTCCAAGCCCCTCCTGTCTTCTCCCTGGACTCTGTCTGCCGGCCCCATCCCGGATATCCGTCCTCCTCCTGAGCCTTCTCCTAAGTTCCCACCCATGCCTCCCTCTGTTGCTGCTACAGTGCAAGGGATGCACCTTCTGGGAGGGGGCGAAATGTCAGACTTTGTTCTGCCCCCGTAGTCCTTCCTATGTTTCCTTATTTGGTCTTGTTCCTGTCCTCGTTCTGTCTTATTAGTTTGATTAGTCATCCCATGCACCTGTGTTTCCTTAATCATCCCCTGTATTTAAGACCTAGTCTGTGCAGTCTGTCTCTGTTGGGTCTACTTGCTGTCTACGTGTGTTACTCAAGCTCCTGTTAAGGATTATTCACTGTGTTTCCTTGATTAAAGACTGTTAAACGTTTCCTCATGACTCCAGCATATTTCCTCAACAGCATGATGTGACAATGTGCAAGTTTATTACAAAAGAGAAAGTTATTTGCTGGGTTTACAGCTGCAAAGATTCATGGCCTCCTTAAAATAGTGACTTATTGGTGTACAACAGCATGAATTAATAAGGCCAAATCTGGGACCATTGATGCCTGGCAACATTTTTTTTCCACCTTACTGTATTATATAAAGGAATGGTTATATAATGTAACCCTTGTATTTATTTAGATTTATTTTATCCTTTTATTTATTTATTTTGCTTATTGTTTTATTTATTTGTTTATTTTTTTCTTTCTTTTCTGAAAGTTATTGCCAATTATTTCTTCTTCCTTGATTATTAGTTCCAGTGATTTTAAAAAAAAAAGAACTATAATTCAAAATCAATCCAGTGGCGCAAAACCTATAAACATACATTTATACAAGGGGGGACTGGGGCTAGTTGTCTCACTTTTCTCCAGTGAAATTTTATTTCTGAAATTCAGTTTCTGTGTTCACACAAAACTCTATGACCACAAAAAAGCTGGATATTTCCATTGGCCTGGAAAAAAATTAATAAAATTAAAAAAGCATAGTAAGCTCGCTATTTATTACACTGATCTGAATACATTTGTTTAAAACATGAATCTCTAAACAAAGCCAACTTTAACAATATATCTGTATTTCATGAGCTATTTATTAAATATAATGTGACTTGCACATTATATCTTGCATCTTGTGAAAAAAAACACTTTGGCATACTTTTAAAAAGAGTTCTTATTATGAAAATAATATACTTCAGTTACTTCTTTAAATCACAAATCAGCTGAATCCTTTAAATCAGTTATTAAAACAATGATTTAAAATGTACTTTAAAGTAAACTTTAAATTTGACATTATTACAAAGTAGATTTTTCAAAAGTGTTAAGAAACAGTCATGGAAGTGTTTCTCTTTAAATACACTTAAGTGGCCTTTTATTTCATTAATATTATCTGCAAGTATTTTTTAAATACACTTTTAAGATTTGAAGAAAGAAAAAAATTAAGTGCACATTCAGAAAAAATAGGTGCACTTCTTTCTCACAAGCGCTGACATTTATCACTCTGTAAAACAGAGTGTTTGGTGGTCTGCTTTGTGTCTTCAGGAGAACTGATTATATTAGACTGAATGAGAGACACAGAGATGCTCTTTCACACACTGAACTTTCAGCAGCATCATTACAGAAAGAGGAGATGTTTGCTCTTATAGCAAGTCATCTGAACACCTGTTAGCGTTGCTCTGGACGACAGCAGTAGCCATGTGTGCTGATGGGACGTGGAAACAGACACACCTGCTCTCCATCACAGATCATTAAAGGACTGTGACCCAGTGAGTCATTCATCCTGGACATCCATTACCGGTTACTCGCATTCACAAGTGTCTTCTTCTTCAGCTAAGGCAGAAGTCTGTGGCAGCCAACAGATCCACTTGAGGGCATACAGATCTCAACATTAACCACAGCAAATTGGGAGTCTCTAACTCAAAATCTCTAGCATCACCAACTGCCCAAATCTGCACTCATGTTTATGCTAATATCTTTTGAACTGTAGGGCCTATTCAGTCATGAAAACGGAATTACAGTATGGCGCGGAATGTCACAGAATTTGCTAAATTTTGGATAAACAAATCAAAAGTAGGTCATAATACTCGAGTCAAAACACAATATGGACTACTGTCTGTGAATATTGAACCTTGAAAAGACAATTTAATTAAGAATCCTGGATGTTCTTCGTGCCTCTGTGTGAATGCATGGCACAGATGCACAGTTTGGTTTGCTTAACACATACAGTATACAGTGTTTTCAGCCTCTGCTGTCTGAATATATAAGTACATGAATGAACGCACAAACATAATCTCTGGAACTGCTCTGAGAGTCACTTCATGAGAATTTTACTGTTTCTTTTGAGAAAAACTATCATCATATCAAATACAAACAGAAACCTTAAGTTTTTACAGGATTGGTCGTAACCCACTGCCTTTCTAGGGTACAATGAAGTAAGGGCTGTAAAACCCCATCTTCTAATGGCTGAAGGGACTGGCTCTATCGCATCCTTCCCCAGTAGGACTGCGATCTCTGCACACAAGACAGGGGCATCTGCAGTCTTCACTGAGTACCTACAGGCCCGGGAGGGGAGCAATGGCTTGCCCCAACCACTCCACTGGTGGGACTTCCATATACCCCCCGCTGGCAATAAAGCTGACAATAAAGCAGACTTGACTTGACTTGTCCCACCGTTTGGGGGGGTGGTTGAGGGTGGTGAGGGGGGGTGGGTTTCTGGGGGTGTTTTTATCATTGAGTTCGTAATGAAATTTGGCAAGTGGGGGCCTGAGAACCAGCGTAAGCCACCCCGAGAAACCCCGTCCATCCTCACAGATTTCGGGACACGGTGGAGGCTTCCACTCAAGCCCAACCCTCTCAGCGGCCCTGGCACGCATAGCCATCATTTCTGGGTCTGGCTCACCCTTCGATGCAGCGATCAGCATCCAATGGTTGGGGGGGGGTGCCGAAGGATACGAGTGGTACCCCACGGGAGGCTCCAGCCCATTCCTTGGGTGCTGGTGGAAAGAGGAGCCCTCGGAGGTTTTGCCAGGGGGAACACTAGATCTAGGCAGAGGCACTGGAACCCCGCCCCCTTTGAGGGAAACAGACCCTGCTCCACAACTCTGCGACGGTCATTCTCCCGCAATGAGAGCATGACTCGTCCACAAATGACAGGCGCCAGGTAACGACCACATCCAGAAATGCATGCGTTGAAGGGCATCTTTAACCCTCTGGAGTCGATTAACGCGTATACGCGTTTTGGGGTATTTTCTCCTGAAAACCCCGAAAAGAACTTAAATTACACTTTCAGTTTTGATCGTACAGATAAGTGCAATACATCAATCGAATCTGTAAAGGGTCTACTTTTTTTTTGTATACAGACATAATAACAACAAAACTTTGTGCACTTATAAAATAAAGATAACAACCAAGGAGTGCTGTCTGCAGCCTTTGTCTGCGCTGATCTTCAGATACAAATGCGTCATTAAAATGAACTGTAACTCAGTGAATACTCAACGAAGAGACATGAGAGAGATATCTATAGAAAGCCTGACATGTCTACTTTTAAACTAAACAAGTGCTGCTGAAAACAAATATTCTGTGATAAAGTAATCCATATGAAAACAACGCGATGTCCGTTTTTCACGTCTCCCTTCATTATCTTCTAATGCGACCACGCCCCCGCGCCGAGCGCGCTTTTGAGATTCAAATGTTTCACTGAAGCGCGCGGCTTTTGAATACGCCCACACAACAGAAGACAACGCAGAGAGATTGTTCTTCAAGTTTTTATTATTTTACTGTTTGCTTCGCGATGAGAGGAAGACATAATTCACCCCAAAAAGATGTGATGTGGTTGAGGATTTGAGATTTGGATTTCCTCAGAAAAAAAGAATGAAGCACTTTATTCAGCAGAGATCATAAACATGAGTAAGTCTTTTTTTTATTTATTTATATACTTGTACTAGTTTTCACATAACGTGTAAACATTTTACTAGTTAGACTTTTTCCAAAGACTTTTTCCAAACTATAATTCCTGACTAAATGTATAATCAAGTGAAATATGATGAAGTTTCAATAACAATATACACTACTATACCATTCAAAAGCTTGATGTAAATAATATAAATGTAACAATAAATGTAACTGTAACAAATGTAACAATCATTGCTGTTCTTTCAATTTATCCCCCTACTAAAAAACCTAAAAAAAAAAATATTCTCAGCTCTTTTCAACATTAATAATAATAATAATAATAATAATAATGATAATAATAACAATAAATGTTTTTTTTTTGTAGAAAATAAGATTGTTAAAAGGATTTCTGAAGGATTGTGTGACTGGAGTAAAGATGCAAAAAATTCAGTTTGAAAGTCAGCTTTGATTTTTTCCTAATAAACTGTTTAACTGCACTCACAAGTGAATATTAAATTATGTTGTGGGATAATTAAATATATTCTAAATAAACTACAAACATAAAATTATATAGATTTATTTTGTCCTCACATTCTTTCTTGTAAACTCATCCCTCTCAGTGACACAGGTGACTGAATGGTTCATTATGCAGCTCATTATGCAGGTCTTTGTCTTCTCAGGTGTGAATTCATGATAGTTGACGCCTACTCGCATATGACTTTTACCAACAAAAAGTGTCTTAGAAAATTTTAATAAATATATTGTTTTCTGTAAGTGAGTAAACAAGATGATTTTCACATCATTTAGAAAAAAAAAATTCTAGGCTACAAGCTCCAGTTCTCAAAATTCCTGGGAACCAATTTTCTGTATGTGTTTTATTGCCTTATTCAAGTGATTTAACATTTTTAATTTTTCACTAACCACGCATAACATTTTTTTTCTCAAAAGCACAATCATGTAGATACATGCTGCTCACATATTATTATAGCCTAGTTTGTGCTGATTACAGTGAGACTAGACTTTAGCCATTTAGATATTTATAAGAAACTGAAAAAAGCACAAATGTCAAGGCATGACAAAACTTCTCCAGGCCCCAAAAATACCCTTAGACTCCAGAGGGTTAAGTGACAGGCGCCAGGTAACGACCACATCCAGAAATGCATGCGTTGAAGGGCATCTTTAAAAAAACGTCCGGGGATGTATCAACACAAACAGAGGGTAGTGCAGCCTGATGTATGCAACCCACGCGACACGGGAAACCACCACTGCTGAAGCGCCATACCACCAACACCAAGAGCTCCAAAGAGCGCTGAACTTGTTCAGTCTTCCTCAAAGTCAGGAGCAGAACGATATGACCGCTTGGCTCCAAAGCGAAAAGCTGAGTATGCTTTGCACCTGCTGCTAGTTATACTCGTGCTGCGATCAGCGGCAGCTGGATGCAATCATCGCATGCCAATGTGCATCAGCTTGTTTAGTTTACACTCGAAAGTGGATTGGTCTCTCTAAGCGAGATCCCAATCCGTCGGTCATTATCGACGTGACGTCGAGAGTGACCGACTGAAAAGGAACAGCATTTATTTGAAATAATTTTTTGTAACAATGTAAAAGTATTTTCTGTCACTTGATCAATTGAATGCATTCTTGCTAATAAAATATTAATTAATTTTTTTTAAGTATTGACTAAACTTTTTTCACACCATTTATTAATCTAGTTTAATGTTAACTTGTAAATACACTTTTGTTCATGAACATTCATGTTTGTTCATAATACACTATCAAATGTTAATGTGCACAACTTGAAATGTTCAAAATATATATCAAAATGCATGTTCTTCATCAATCGAGGAATATTAACAGCCCTTCCAGACACATTCAGCAATGTCATCTGAAAACAAAATGCTGACACACAAACTGCTTGATCTGGGAGGGTATTTTGGAGTGAAATAACCCACCTCCAAACAGTCAAAGACCTTGGATAGAAATAGTAGAGCAGCAAAGCCACACTGAGTTTGGATAGTTCCTACGGACACACTGCGTATGCAGTGGAGTTTAATTCAGAGACAGGCAGAGGTCTGCGCTGTGATAGGATCTGTGTTTGTCTCAGATTAAAGACCAGCTGTCGCTCTATAAAGGCAGAGAGACATGCTGCTTCAAAAGAGACCACTGTCATTCATGCAAACATCACAATTACCCAGCGCAGAGCTTCAGCTTTGAAATAGAAATGAGTTACTTACAGGTGCTGCTGGTTTCTGCCAAAGCTGTCTTTTATCTATATGAATATGGTTTCCTCTAAATGCCAATGAGCAACCAAAACAGGAACACCAGGTACTATTTATAACATTGTTATACTGGTAATTAATGATAATTATAAATAGAAATAAACCTAAATTGTAGATGCATTTTGTATTGACCAAGATCATGTTATGTTGGCCAACAAATTGGTTATCGCAATAACTTATTTATTCTAGAATTAGTGTCAGGCAAAATATCAGCGCATATAACTTTACCATAAAAAAATATGGTAGTAACATTTTAAGTTATATAAATTGAACTTAAATTTACAGTAATGTACTATTTACTAAAATCTTTTTGCATTTATAATATACTGACATTCAACTTAAAAACACAGGTAAGAAAAACTCACATAAATCAAAGTTCATCACAAGCAGCTTTACAACGAGATGAGGTAAATATTAATATACAGAAGTGCCATAAATACAAATACAAAACACTGTCATGGTAACACACATCATACTTATATAATGCAATAAACATTCATTTAACAACATAAGATGTAACATAAAACCCTCATGCACAATAAAATGCCATGAAAAAACTAAGAAGAAATTAAATTTCTGAACTCAAACATAAAGTGACACACAGATAATTCTGGGAATGTCAATTTATGTTTTCCACTGTAAATATGACTTTTTAACTTCCAAAACACATTTAATAGTATTTCAAGTATTTTAGTATTTTATTATGTGAAATTAAATAAAATGTCCCATTAGATCTATAACAATACTGTTAAAAAAAATTCTTTATCATAATAACATAATTTATAAACTATACTGGCTGTAGGATTGTTTTTTAGAGAACTCAGTATACTAAAAATTATGGAAATCGTATGCTTATGTGCAGTAACTATTTTACATATTGCTCCTCAAACCTTGTTAAAGGGACAATTCATCCAAAACTGAAAAATTATAATAATAATAATAATAATATTTCTGTCATCATTTACTGAGCTCATGTCATTCCAATCCCTTTATGACAAAAGAAGATATTTAACTAAACAGTTTCGGTTCCCACTGACTGCACTCTGTGGACAGAAGAAGTGAATGTAACCAACATTTTTTTCTACTAGTGAAAGAAGAATTATGTGCTACTGGTGAAATTAAATTACTTGGAGTGATTTGGGAACCAAATCCATCTTCCTTTTGCCATACCAGTTTATTACTAATAAGTATCTATTTCACATTCAGATTAAGTTTAATGATGATGTAATGATTGTACAATGCTGGTTGCATGTACAGCTGACGATTTAAAATATTTCAAAAGCTCAAAATCACATTATAGAACCTTTTTTTTGTCATATGCTTGCATATATAGTATGTGGTTATAATAGATGGGTGTAAGCTGGTGTGGGTGGGATGGGAACATGGTCATCCTGTCCATCCCAAAATCCCCCTAAACACACACACACACACACACACAGACAGACACTCAATGTCTCTCTGGTTTCCTGTTAGTCAGCCCTCTGTGCAACCCACCCAGTGACCCAGCATTACACTCCAAACACACACAAACCCATACACAAACACACCTCTCTTTCCCAGAAGCCATGTGAATAAGATCTATAACTGTAAACGGAAAGGAGTCAGAAAGCATCCGAGCAGTCATTTGCTATTTTTGTTAAAGTAAGCTGACTTTACACAACTGTAAAAGAGTCTGCAAATCAAAACCGGCACTATCTATTTTGTTAACGCACATAATTAGTATTGAGGTGAATAATTAATCCTTGCAAGTTATTCCACAGGGGGGAAAAAATGCTCCTAATCTGTAAATTTGCTTCCTCCTGGAATGCCATTCCTTCTCAGATGACGTCAGTGTAATGGATTGAACAGAATATCCTTAACCTCGGCTCTCCAACCGTTAGTGAGAGATGGAGAGGAGCTGCGCTAAATAAAGCCCCTTCCTCTATTCAGTGTTCCATTTCAGTTGGAAATGCATCACAATACTGAAGTCGGCAGCAACGTCTGGTTCACATGGACTTTAAACAGACTCTAAACTGAATCTTAAAGTGATAAAATCATGGACAAAGTGATTGCTCCTGTTACTTTGTAATATGAGATTTATGTATAATCTAGACATACTCCATCATTCACAATTAAAACACCTTTTCCAGCACAGTCCACCCAGATCATTTAAGAAAACCAAACTGCAAAAGCAACTCATCTAATCACCACCACAGGGTTATTATATGACCACAAACATTCACATATCAACACATTTCTAGTATTCAGCAAGTTTAATGGTGAACAGCAGTATAAACTATGCTGGTAAGCTTATGTTACTCATGTGAAAAAGAAACACACTTTAGCATATTTAATAAAATTGCATGGTTATTATGGAAATAATATACTTAAAAATAACTGCGAACTGAATGTTTTCAGATACTTAATTGCATCTTAATTGCATTTACATGAAAATTATTATAGTTTAAATTTATATTAAATGCCATTAAACTTCAAAGTGTTTTTTGACCCACTAACATAGGACATAAGTAGGCTACTAATCTCTAAATGTAATAATATCATAATTCTATTGCCTTTGAAATATGGTTTAAGCGTACTGTTAAATGCACTGACCAGCATTAATGGTAAACTATGGTAAATGGTAAAATATATTTTAATGTAATTTCTATTGAAACCTGGGTCACACTTTACTTTAAGGTCCAGTTATCGCTTTTAACAAACCATTAACTACAACTTTGGCCTCAATAATCTCCTAACTTGCTGCTTATTATTAGTTAGTAAGTTAGTTGTTAAGTTTAGGGGATTAGGGATGTAGAATATGCTCGTGCAGAATATGTGTTTCTATAAGCATTCATAAACAGCCAATATGTTAATAATAGGCGCGCTAACAAGCAACCAGTGAGAAGTGTTACTGAAACCTGTATGTTATTAAACATTTGTAATAAGACTTACATGGCCTTTTATTTATTGAATACTCTATTATCTACAAGTACAGTTTTTTAGTGTACTTAATATACTTATCAATCTTCACAAGTGTATTTTTAGGCCATGGTTTGTATGTTTTTATAATCATGTCATTAGGATAACAGTATAATACTGTAACTAGAGGAATCTCAGAGGAATCTGATGTTTGAGCTACAGTGACCATACAGTGACCTCTCTATATCACACAACACCATGATGCTTCACTCCAGCAGACAGAGGCAGTCAGACAGCACTGAACGTCACTGATCTGTTCAGGAGCTTTGCACACAGACATGTATTCAATCAAATCAGCACAGCACAACATGACTGACAGCCAGTAAAGATCCAGCTAACAATAACCTGCTCTTTTAACTGTGTGTGCCATTGTGCGAGTGTATCTACTGTACTCAAAAAACTATTCAAACAACACTACCACATTTGATTGTCAAATTCAGAAATGCTGTTTTTAAAATGTACACTGCTATCAAATCTCAATACAGAGCAGATTAGTTTCCAACACAATTAATATCAATATAATGAAACACAGACTGACCAGTGGCATGCTTATAAAACCTGTCTATTGTGTTTTTCAAATTAAAAAATGCACACAAGCTTAACACTACACTAACTAGTTCTGTACTGATTTTCTTATAAGTATGAATCACCACATCAAAACAGCCATAAATACTTATATATCTTTATAACAGTCAGAGAAATAAAATACTATAATTAGATTATAACTGCAGCTAGCCAGAAACAGACATCACCTTAGAGTTATAGCAGATACAGCAGAGAACTTCTGCTGGTCCTCTCAGTTTCCCACTGCGCTACACACACACACACACACACACACACACACACACACACACACACACACACACACTCAGCAGAGGGACAGTCCCTCTCAGGGGAACTCTGTGTCTTGATATCTTTCCTCAGCCTTCTCCTTCCTTTCCTCTATTTTTTTTCTTTCTCCTGTTTTCCCTGTCTTCCTCTCATTCTGGTGTTGCTCCAGGCTGCTTTGTCCTTCTCTGACCTGCTCCAGTAAAAGCTTCCCATCAGGCCCATCAGGCCCAGCCAGAAAGAACAAAACGAGAGAATGAAAGACTAAGATAGAAATAAACTCACGGTCCCGAAGAGCAGAAGCACTGATGCCTTTTCTGCCAAAGACTGAAAAGGACAAAAAAGTCTTCTTCATCTGTTGTGTTTTTGAAGAATAAGTGAGCACAACACGCCTAAAATCCCCCGACTCTCTACATAAACCATGTCATGTCACATGTCACACCAAAGCAGTGTTTCTCAGCCTTTTTGACTGTGAGACCATCCATTATTCAAGACCTTTAAAGACATTCATCATTCAAATCCATGTAGACTCCAATATTTTGGGAGCTGCTGTAATGATAAATCTGCCTACTTACAGAAACGTGGAGTGGCAGTATAATAAAAGAACTAAGTAAATTAATTTTAAGTACATTTAAACAGTTACATTCCGTAATTACAGAGGTTTTAAGAACCAAATGTTCTTCATGGCCTATGAATTTGCATGTCTTTTCCAATGGCTTGTGAGGATGGGATAAGACATCTTCATGTTTAGCTATTTTAGCTTATTTTAAGGGTGTTTTAATCCATCTTTAGGCCCCTTGGAAGTGTGCTTAAGTCTCCAACTGCTGCCTGACCTCTGGCTCCCTATCTGAGAACCACTGAACTAGAGGATTACCACAACATTTTGAGACCGGAGAACAGAACATTTTTTATTTCATCACTGCCTCCTGCTGGCTACAGACTGCAGCTGCAGCTAAAATACATTTTTAAGTTTTTTTGCACAAGTTGAGGCAGTCTGGCAATTAAGGGTGGACCAGTGTGGATTCAGGAGCTCGTTGGCACTGTGTACAGTTCTGTATGAAGTGAAATGTCTGACATCACAATACCATCCTATTTTCTTACTTTCTGTAACAATAGGTTGGGACTGTCAATTCAAATTCAAACTCAATTCAATTCATTATTGTTTTTATATGGCTGCCCTTGTGGAAAAAAAAAAGAAGTGCCAAAAATTTTCGAAAGTGACCTTGTACTTCAAAATTTCAACGTTTTTTAAAATTGTACTTGCAGACAACATAATGAAATAAAAGGCCACTTAAGTGTACTTAAGGAAAGTACATTTTATGACTATGTTTCTTAACACAGATTACACTTTTTTTTAAAAGTGCACTTTGTAATGCTGTAATACTTTAAATTATATCTTAAATAAATGTTTCAATAATCTTTTGTCATGTTTCAAGGAAGTGCACTTATTATGTTGTAATGACTAACATGCTAAAACACATTTAAAGTACTTGATTATAGTTCTAACTGTAGGGTGTTATTTGATATTACATTTAAGGTTAATATATACACACATACATATATCCACCATACATACAAGATTTTTTTTCTTTTAAATTAGCATTTTTATCAGGCTCCTATGAAAATAACATTGGACATTTTTGAAAATAAATAATTCAGTAACTGACTAATAACATTTTCTTTGCCATTAAAGTGAGATTACTGAACCTTAACATAGGAGCCTGATAAAAATGGCCATTTAAAAGAAAAAAAAACTGAAAAATCTCAGACAGACTTAGAGGTTTTTGCATCTAAAGTCTTCATGTGTGTGTGTGTGTGTGTGTGTGTGTGTGTGTGTGTGTGTGTGTGTGTGTGTGTGTGTGTGTGTGTGTGTGTATTATATTGCAACTTCATCATTACAGTTGTGTAATTACAAATACATTTGACAAATACATTAAAAAGATATACATAGGTGGGTCAAAAATACTGTAAAGTTGAGCTAAGAGCATTTAATATAAGTTAAGCACGTTAATATAATATAAGCCCTTACTGTAAGTTTATTATTTTATTAAAGTGTATTACTTCCATAATAAACACTCTTTTTTAAAAAAAAAGTATGCTAAAGTATGCTTGTATTTTACCAATATTCAAGTTCCACTTGGCTAATTTAGACAATAAATTTAACAAAATAGATGCATACAACTTCAGTCGTGGTTGTTCATAAAGGCGTCATTGCTATACTCTCAGTAAACTGTCATACCTCCCACAGGCTCCTAAAGTCCTTCTGCTCAATCCGCAGCAGTTCACTGAACTCTCGGGTGACAATGGTGGCGTGTCGCGGCGTGTTGTCCAGAATAGACTCCCCAAAAGCTGTGCCGATGCCCAGCGTACAGATAGTGACAGCATCTTAACATGAAGAGAAACACAACTCTTTCAGAGAGGATGAGATGAGAAGAGAGGAGTCATCTAAGATGTTTCTGATCGAGAGACTGATGCACTTCCACGTAGATTCAGGCCTTTCTCAAGGACAACACACACAGAGAAAGAGAGAGGTCAGCTCATTCGTCCCTAAGGTTTGTAATGTAAGATGCAGATCTGTTAGGAGTTGCTCTAGTTTTCTGCTGCTGTCCATACTAAGCACCTGCACTCTATAAAAAACGTCCAATATAAGATCATATTCATTTTCACTTGGGAGGGGAATCACAAGCAGTTTACTGGGTCTAGCTCCAGTTCAGATTCTACTTAGCAACTAAAAATTAATTCCACTAAAGGCTTTTTTTTTTTTTTTATCTTGGTAGTTTTTGCTCACAACACAAGCACAGAGAAAAAAAAGCAAGTGCTAAAGAACAGAGAGACAAATGAGGGACATTCAGCAAACTGAACAGAATTTAGCTGACACTAAATATTTGTAACTGTAAGCTTCTGAGTGCTCCATCTCCTCTCATAATTGTCTTGTGCCTAAATATAACTCCTTTTAGGTGAGATACTGTACGTCTAAGGAGACCTGTTAATGTGATGTAATAACAGTTATGTAAATGATGATTTACATAACTGTCCTTGATGAACTACAGTGAATGTGTGAGTATGCGTATGTTCTATTATCGAGTCAAATTTATTTATATAGTGCTTTATATAGCAAGATTTATACAGCAATACACTGTTTCAAAGAAGCTTTACAAAAAATCATGTTGCTAATATTTATAATATTTTAATATGTTCATGCATTATAGTCACATTTTAGAAGATTAGAGCTATGTTATAATACAGTTTACATTTTACAACAATATGGGTGATCAAGCATTTTTAGATTTGTTATATGGTACATATTGCTTTACATTAGTGTACTGTACATACAGTATGCAGATGAAGCTGAACATACTTATATATACAACTTTACACAAAGAGCTGTTTGATAATATAGTTTACATTTTGCAACAATATACGATTGCAACAATCAAGCAGTTACGATTTTCTATATGTGACCCTGGAGCACAAAAGCAGTCATAAGTAGCACAGGTGTATTTGTAGCAATAGACCTAAAAACATTGTATGGGTTTAAATTGTATATTTTTCTTTTATGCCAAAAATCATTAGGATATTAAGTAAAGATCATGTTCCATAAAGATATGTTGTAAATCTCCTACCATAAATATATCAAAACTTAGTTTTTGATCAGTAATATCCATTGTTAAGAACTTTAATTGGACAACTTTAAAGGTGATTTTCTCAATATTTGGATTTTTTTACACCGTCAGATTCCAGATTTTAAAAATAGTTGTATCTCAGCCAGATATTGTCCGATCCTAACAAACCACACATCAATAGAAGGCTGATTTATTCAGCATATGACTGGTTTTGTGGTTAAGGGTCACATCTAGTAAATACTAAGTGAGAACTGTATGCATGAGAATAAAGCTTAATATACTTATTGTAGTTTTATAGATCATTATCATTTATTAATTCATTAATCAAGTTATTAATTTGTTATGTGGTGATATTGAGGATTCTGAAACATATGAAGTTAAATGATGCACATAAATGAAAGGCCTAAAATGTTAATATTATCATGTCTTAGATAGTTCAGACCCAGGATAAGCTCTGTTCACTATCATTTAAAAACAGAACTGACATGACAACGTACCTGATGGTTTGCAGTTTCTGAGACTTTGACATCTAGGGAACCGGACAGGACGGTGTACCAGTTAGTGCCAATGTCACCCTGCCTGTACACTAACACACACAGACAGAGAGAAGGTAGTGCATTATTGAAAAAAATCATATCATTACACTAGACCCAGTCACAATGCAAGCTTATGTGAAGTAATTCTGTCAACAAACAATGTTTTCACATCATATGAAGGCCTATGTGTGTGAGCGTGAGTGCATGTGTGTGTGTTTGACTGACATGTGATGCCTTTCTCCAGACACTCGTAGAAGCCACACAGACAGATCTGCTGAAGTAGAGCAGGGTGGAACTTCTCAAAGGCCTTCACACTTTTCAGACGGGCCAAGATAATGTCCACATCCTCCCCCGAACGCTCCTCCGGTCTGCACACACAGAAACATTGTTCTCATGGGGGGGGTGGGGGGGGTGTGTGTGTGTGTGTGTGTGTGTGTGTTTTGTACTATGGTGGAGCTGGTCTGTTTAGAAGTCTGATTATTAACCAGAGCACATTGGGTACAACCAAGCTAAAGGCCAACCTTAAAGAAAATATGCTTTTCAGTATTCCCATAGTGTACGATTACAGACAAATTAATAGAGCAACACATTCTGTGTTCTTAAAATAAATTAAAAGTGATTTGGTTTGGTAAAAAAGTAAAATAAAATAAAATAATCATGTATATCTAGGATGATTTATGGATGTTTAGGGGACTCTTGACTGCTACTGTCACTTGAAGCAGTTCAATTAGCAAGTCTGATTTATTCAACAGCACCCCAGAGAAAGAATGCTCATCATCATCAGTAAACCATGAGGTACTGTACAGTATGTGATACAGATCTAGCGGTGGAACGATGGGATTTTGATGACCAGTGCTCTAGACCGCAGGTTGAACAATGGCCAGTGCAATGCAGATACTGTAAGCACTCTTTAATGCAACAGCTCTGGCCAAGCAGAATGACACCGAGATCGATCACACGTGAATGTTTAAGGTTTAAGCACTGTGGAGTAATGGGATATTGACAGTATTGGCTAATTAACACCTCACACAATCACAGAGCAAGTCAAGCAAAACACTGCAGCCTTGACATGTCTTGCAAACTAAAGAGGTTGATGTTTGTGTGACCGTATCTCTAGGTTTCACCCAGAAAATGGCATGATCAGTCATGAATATTGACTGAATATTGAATATTGACATCAAATAAAAATCTGCCAAAAGCTTTGGAATTAGGGTCTTCTACAAAGACGTTCAGTGTATCAACCTTGTAAATGCAATTTTATTTCCAGTGATCTAAAATTGCCCTTCCTTTCCCTTTTTAGTGTGCAATATGCATCCCACACTGAAACTACATTCAATTTAAAAACTAGCATATTAAATATAAGATTAAAGCTGAAAATTTAGGCTTTATTTTTTAAAAAGGTGTCTTTCTTAAACTGCACATATCTACTTAGAGGTCAGACACACCTGTGCAAACAACATGTGATCATGTGCCTGTGTGTCTGAGGGTGTTTAACAGAGACTAGAAATCCATTTACTATGCAAACAGTTCTACATCAAAACCTAAATAACACTGTCAAAGTGACCAAGATGTTTAACCCAAAGCTTTTCATCAGAACAACACAGTCTGAATACAAATTCTCTCCATAGCAACTAAAGGGTTAATGATTTAAACAGACTACTAGCTTCAGGGCATTTATGGAGATCCTCAAATTCTTCTCAGTTTCTTCTCAATCTTAATTCAAGACTTGCATTTTGAAATTACATTCAGCCTCAATAGGTGAATTTATGACGTTCATATAATTCAAACAGCAATCAATATGTTGTCGTTTGAGTCAGAGGAGAAAAATCAAGTACAGCTTCACTCAACACATCTGGACATTGCTGTTATGCATCTATGTCTCCATCAAAATAATGTCAGGTGCAACGAGACAAAGACAGGAATGGAGAGAGATGAATACTGGAACATTTATTTTTTCATCTGCTTTAGGTGTGTAAATGTTGATCTATAGCGAGATGGAGACATTCACTGCAGGAGGAGCAGGTCTGAGTCCATTAGAGTGTGTCATGAACACATTACACACAAATCTCTGCTCTATCTTTGATAATGAGGCTGTAATGTTTGTTAACTGCTTTAAAATGTTGGATATATCCCAGATGTCCTGTATCTAGGCTATCATGGGCAGAGTCCAGACACTCACAGTATTGTTATTACTACAAATGAAAAGTCTCATGTGTAAAACGTTTAATTCTTCAAGAGACTGTTCACCCAAAAATGTTCTGTCATCATTAACCTTTGTGCCATTCTAAATCTGTATGTTTCTTCCATTGGCTGCCCAAAAATTTAAATCAGCACTATAAATGTATAATTGTGAAGTCCGTGCAATAGTGTTTTAAATTTCAAGTTGTGCAAAATCGATACAGACTAATTTAAAGGGATAGTTCACCCAAAAATGACATAATTTTCTGTCATCATTTACTGACCCATAGCATTCCAAACATAAGGTCTTTCATTCATCTTGAACATGAATGAAGACATTTGTAATATTCTCTTTTCATTTTTGACCATCCATTGAAAGTCCATGCAACCAAGATTTCAAGCTTCAAAAAGTATATAAAGACATTGTAAAAGTAATGCATATAAAAGGAGTGGTTTATTAAAATAGTTTGTACAAATGAATGCCTCATTCTGTCTAACCGTCTAGTCTGAATTCCATTAATTTCATGCAAAAAAGCACCATGGACATTCTGATAAACTTCTCCTTTTGAGTTCCACTGAAGAAGCATGTGTAGGTGTTTGGTTTTTAACATGAAGGTGAATGTTTTATTATTATTATTTTGGGGTGGACTATTCCTTTAAGTTTGGTCTCGTTACTAAAGCCCTTCACAGCAGAAAGTGTCTCTTCATATGTCTGCAGTAACCCAAGCACTGCAGCACTGGTGACCTCCTCCAGGTGACAAACAGCCCTTTACAAACTACACTCAGTGCACTTCAATTCACCATCTACTGCGTTCACAATCAAAGCAGCGGAAGGCGTGAAGCTTGCAGTGAATCCGTCTATCATCTGAAATCTATCGGGCTGAGCATGAAACGCTGCATTTGAATGCATACTGTACTGTACATCAATCACTGACGATCGCAATTAACATTTATGACATTAAACTTACATTGTTTAACAAATCAAATGTGTTTGGAACGTCTTCTGCATGAGGCGCTGTTGGGTGAATGATTGCTGAAGGTGGACCAGAACAACATCATCAGGACAGACGAATGAAGTTTGTGCAGGGTAATGATGGTACCTCTTATCCAGACAGATGATCCACTCAGCAGAGGCGGACGGGTGGCTGGAGGTGTGTGCCGCGACCATCTTCGGTGAAATCATGGAGTAAATTTAGAGTTCGCATCGTCCGCATGCACCTGATCACGAGCAGATGTGACTTTACTGAGAGCGAGCGAGTTTGAGTCTGACTCTGAGAGATGCTGCTGCCGCCCACACAGCTGACACAGCGCAGAAACACACCGGGGCTAGTTGTCACAGGCGCTGTAAGCTTTCTGAGTCAAAGGTACGTACACAGTGCCTATCAACACTCGTTTTAAAGTTAGGGCTGTCAAACGATGTGTATATATACACATTATAAATATAATTGTTTGTACTAAGTTTTTTTATTTTGTTTAATGAAACTTTTATTGTGGATGCGATTAATCGCGATTAATCGTTTGACTGACTTTCATTTTTTTTTTGATTGATCGGTTTTTTTAGTTTTTAATTGATATTTTTTAGAATTTTACTTTGGAGTTTTTATGTATGTTTTGTATCATATTTGATACATCAAGCTTTTTATCGAAATACAATGATTATTAATAGATGTAAACAAAACTTTCCTCAGTAAAGCCTGATGTATATTTGATATTTACATTTTAATACATTTTTTTCTAAAAAAAAAAAAAAAAAAAAAAATTATGGATATTCAGTCCAATATTAGTAAAACTGTGAAAAATAGTTTATTTTATAAAAATAATTAACGATTTCACAACAAAAAGACATGTGAACCATTACCGGAAGGTGGACTTTTTTTTTTTTTTTTTATTAAAAGGCCTTTTACTTGATTAAAAAAATTATAAACTTTCAACAGGTTTTCAGCAAAGTTTTGATCATATTGGTCATTTAGAAAGTTTCCATTTACCATATTTAATATGGTCATATCTGACCCAATAAGACTTTTCACAACAGATGCTTTTTTAATACTGCCTTAATTGTGTGTAACATATTTGCAATTGTTTGTTTATAATGTATTCATTCATTTATTGAGAGAAGCTTAAACAAAGAATAGCACTTGGCTAGAAATAAACCAGAACATAGAAACAAGTCACAGTGTATTGATGCTGTTTTTTCAGCATATCACATTTAGAAAGTGTCATATTGAAGGCTGGACTCAAACTGCAGTCAAACAACAGGTTCTCCATGAGCAAGAAACAGTACTGAGTGCATGTGAGTGTCGTAGTTAATCCTGACATCACGCAGTGTAAAGCCAGTGTAGTAGTGGGTGTAACTGTAGGAAAATGGGTGTCTCTCTGTTTTTCTGCAGTCAGAAATTCCAGACACGAGCACATTAACGTGCTGTACTCCGTCTCATTATAAAGATGTCCAGTCAGCATCTGAGAGGAAATAGCCTTGCAGGGAGGGCCGGAGAGAGACTGTGGCTACAACCACGCGCTGAGTTTAGGACAAAATCATATTTAAACAAAAATACATCATTGTATTAATCACGATTTACAGTCACTCTGTCTCATTTCCATGTTCCTAATTTTCCCCATGGACAAAATCAGTGAAGCTGTGTTAGAAACAGAAATGAGCTTTTTAACATGAATGCTCCACATTCCTCTGACTGTATTCTTGGTAACAGATGAACAAAAGCAGACATTGACTGTAAGGATCAAACAGTGTGTGTGAATGCTGGTTTGTGAGTTCACAGTTTCATGCCTGTGAAACCAGCAGCACTATAAAGCTATTACTTTATATGTTAATTATGTCGAGTGTTATTAATGTACCTGTTAGTAATGTTTAAGTTGCTATGCAATTACTTTAATATCAAGCTCTCATTTGCACATGGTCAGTTTGAACAGTGAATGTGACGTCATTGTGTCATGAATCCACCAGGTGGCAACACCTCCATTGTGTTCTTAGCTGGAAAACAATGTCCAGAAAAGTATTCATTTATGTAAGCTACGCTCAGATGATGGGCTTTAAAAGACCATTTCAGGTTTTATCTGCAAGAAGTCTGTGTTTACTGCAAGAACTAAACCTGTGATTTTTCTTTCATTGTTTACTGCAGGCTATTTCCCGGAGAAAAACCCACAATGCTTCCAAACTGAACCTATAATTAGAACCTCAGAATATTTAGTGTTTTTAAGAATTATTTATTTTATTTAAAAAATAATAATACAATGTTTAAAATAGCTATATATATATTTTTTTTATAAAAAGAAAGAAAAAACAATACCAGAAGCAAAAATAATAACAGTAATAATAAATAAAGCATTTATTAAACTTAGCTAGTTAATTTAAACATTTACTAGTGCATCATTATTTATAGAACTTACAATGAGCAGATGTTTTTTATTAATATTAACAAAAATAATGGATACTGTATTGCTCATTGTTAGTTAATGTTACATAATGCTAACATTAACTTTGTGTGGTCAAAATATAACAAATATATAACAATAAAAAGAATGTGTGTGTTTTTTTTTTTTTTTTTTTGGTGCAACAATTTATAATTATTCATTTATCTTCCGAATACTCCTTAGCACAGATCTTCTTAATGTTTAAAAACAAAATCCCTTTGCTCAGCATTTGATATGATCTGCATATTAAATGGCTCCAATTTGGGGCTGTTCTAAATGTAAGCATGTGAAGTTGCTGATTCAGCAGGATCAGAGAGGAACCAGAGTGATTTACTGCAAGCAGCTCTCAAACACCCAGTAAACTACAGCTGTTCCATTGAATAAGAGAGAGGGACAGAACAACAGTTTATTCAGAGAGTAAGCTACCTTTAAAGTCATTGAGTTCCTGTAAAGATTTCACATTTGAAAGAATTTTCAGTCTTTGAAGTATTCCACAGGTTCAGTCATTCTGTGATTATGGGAGATGTACTGTGCTCAGTCATATTCATTGCTTCATGTTCACTGTTTATTATTATTATTATTATTTTTCACATTAAAAAGGTTTTACACTTAAAGTCAGCATGAAATGAAAATTCACCCTGTCTATTTTTAAAATGCATGTTATAGATCTGAAAAATCCCATCAGCAACCAATGAACAGAACGTTCTGAGGCTTATTAATTTCACCTCTGATGTAAAAGGGCCTTTACAGTTGCCAAAAATATAACATTTGGCTATTTTGCGATTATAAACAAAAAAGAAAGCTCAGCTCAGGTGACAAAAAGTAACACAAAAGTAATATAATGCATTACTCTCCATAAAAGTAACCAACGAAAGCAATTAGTTACTGAGTAATGCAATATTGTAATGCACTACTTTTAAAAGTAACTTTCCCCAACACTGGTCATCTGTGGATGTTTTCCGCTAAACAGAATGGTTCACTGCAAGCCCATATCACCAGTGCATCATAAATATTACAAACCCGATTCCAAAAAAGTTGGGACACTGTACAAACTGTGAATAAAAACAGAATGAAATGATGTGGAAGTTTCAAATTGTAATATTTTATTCAGAATACAACATACATGACATATCAAATGTTTAAACTGAGAAAATTTATCATTTTAAGGGAAAAATAACTTTTCCAGCCTCTTATTGCTACCTGTCTCAACTTTTTTTAATGTGTAGCTCTCATGAAATCCAAAATGAGCGAATATTTGGCATGACATTTCAAAATGTCTCACTTTCAACATTTGATATGTTATCTATATTCTATTGTGAATAAAATATAAGTTTATGAGATTTGTAAATTATTCCATTCCGTTTTTACTCACAATTTGTACAGTGTCCCAACTTTTTTGGAATCGGGTTTGCATAAAAATAGAACACACTAAAATAGTGAAATATTTCCATTCATTGATAGGACTGGAGGAGATCACAGACTCCTACAGCGTGTTGAAAACAGGCCAAAAATGTGAAGACTCCTTACAAGCCAGTCTAGCAAGTATGTAAACATGAGAGTAGAGGAAAAAATCCATTGCAGACGTTAAGGAAGACTTAGTTAACAAGTAAGAAAGTCAACAGACCCATTTAAAAGCTGTTTATAAAAAAAAAAAAAAATGTTTGTAGCTAGGCATGGTCCACCTATTTTAGTGCAAAGAACTTTTTTTTTTACATCAGCAAATATAACAGTGATTTACTACAGGATCAATTTACCATGAGACTGCACTCAGCTCCAACATAGATTTAAGACTGATAATAATGTATTCCACTGACCTGTTAAGACAAGACTTAATATGAGCGTAAATCATTGATTTTGAACTCTTCAATTAGCTTTAAAGGCAAAACATTTTAAAGCTGCACTTTGACACGACAAGAATGCGCTGATCATGTGTCAGAGAAGCACAGCCTGCTCATCTCACTGATCATATTAGCAGAACCGGACAGAGAAACAGACGGACACAGAGAGGACATAAAGCGTTTCTATGAAAGGTTGCCATGACAAAGGAACACTCAAAAAAAGAAGAAGAAAGAGGAGTCCTAAACAAATCTGCTTTTTAGGGTTTTGCATGGTTGCCAGGTGATGCTGCAGCAAGCCTGTAATCAGTGCTGTGCCACGCTGGCTCGTGTGTACAAACCGCAGCAGCAGAGCACACTCACAGGTAGGGATCGGATGGGTTTATTATGGGAATAAACAGTTACGCCTCTATCATCACAGCACTGGAACCTTGCAATACAGTTTACAGTTCCAACAAAAACTAGACCACATCGCCCATATAAAATAGCAAAAATATTATTCCTCTCTGAAAGTACTGTTTTTTTAAGGATATATATCTCTTCACCTTCACAATTATAAATAGGCCCAAAAGTATCTGAACACTTCAGCCACACAAAAATGTGAATATCACTGCGTTAATCAAAACATCAAAAACTGTACACGAGAACATACTTCACTCGTGGGGGATGTTCATGTGGTAGACAGACAGACAGACAGACAGACAGACAGACAGACAGACAGACAGACAGACAGACAGACAGACAGACAGATAGACAGACAGACAGACAGACAGACAGATAGACAGACAGACAGACAGACAGATAGAAATACGGGAAGACAGACAGATAGACAGACAGACAGAGACAGATAGAAAGACAGACAGATAGAAAGACAGACAGACAGACAGATAGACAGACAGATAGAAAGACAGACAGACAGACAGACAGACAGATAGAAAGACAGACAGACAGACAGAAAGACAGACAGACGGACATACAGACAGACAGACAGACAGACAGACAGACAGACAGACAGACAGATAGACAGACAGACAGACAGACAGACAGATAGACAAACAGACAGACAGAAAGATAGACAGAAAAGACAGACAGATAGACAGACAGAAAGATAGACAGACAGACAGACAGACAGATAGATAGATAGATAGATAGACAGACAGACAGACAGACAGACAGACAGATAGACAGATAGATGGATAGACAGTTAGACAGACAGACAGAAGATAGATAGACAGACCAGACAGACATACAGACAGACAGACAGATAGATGGATAGACAGTTAGACAGACAGACAGAAGATAGATAACAGACAGACAGACATATAGAAAGGATAGATAGATAGACAGACAGACAGACAGACAGACATATAGAAAGATAGGCAGACAGATAGATAGACAGACAGATAGATAGATAGATAGACAGATAGACAGACAGACAGACAGACAAACAGAAAGACAGTCAGACAGATAGACAGACAGACAGACAGACACACAGACAGAAGATAGATAACAGTCAGACAGGCAGATAGACAGACAGACAGACAGTCAGACAGACAGATAGATAGATAGATAGATAGATAGACAGACAGACAGACAGACAGACAGACAGACAGATAGACAGACAGACAGTAAGACAGACAGTAATATTTTTGTGGATTTAGATAGATAGATAGATAGATAGATAGATAGATAGATAGATAGATAGATAGATAGATAGAAGACAGACAGACAGACAGAGACAGAAGATAGATAACAGACAGACAGACAGTCAGACAGACAGACAGACAGATAGACAGACAGACAGATAGAAAGATAGACAGTTAGACAGACAGACAGACAGACATATAGAAAGATAGATAGACAGACAGACAGATAGACACAGACAGACAGACAGACATATAGACAGATAGACAGAGAGACATATAGAAAGATAGACAAACAGACAGACAGATAGATGGAGACAGACAGACAGACAGACATAAAGTTAGATAAAATATTTGAGTACAAAATATTGATGGGTATGTATGTGTTTGTTTGTTTGTTGTATAGATAGATAGATAGATAGATAGATAGATAGATAGATAGATAGATAGATAGATAGATAGATCATTATAGATTGATTGATTTTTGTTAGGTTGACTTGTAGTAGTCATTAAAATGTATGTATTCTATCAGCCTAGTCCAAAGTGCTACTGGCTTTATTGTGATTAATGAGAGAACCGCAGGCTTAAAATGTCATCAGTGATCTGAGTCCATTCATAAAATATCAGTCAGCATCTGTGAGGATGTAAGTAGTCATTCTGTTGATCTTGTTTAATGTGGAGGAGGATGGAGGGCGTGTGTATAAGTACTCATCAGATAACTGGAGCGAGGGAGCAGGAAATGCCAGCAACCCGACAGCCCTTGACACACGTCGTCATCTCTGCACTAATAAACAAACTCAAGACCAGAAGCAGAGCTACACGCAACCCTTCAAAGCTTTCAACACACACTCTGCTACTATCAGTAGGTCAAGAAAACGTGCTCCTCTTAAAAACCCTCAGATCTTGCTGTGCTCCTTTCTGATGAAGCTGAATGCTAGTCTTTCATATTCCACTGAAACTCACTTGAGGTCAAACAGACCCCCAAACCTCTACCTTACCTGCCAGGTCATATGAGGAAAACTTGATTATTATGTGGCTTTTGCGTATGACTGTAGTTTTGTATATGAGAACATTTGTCTCTCATTTTCAGTTTACTTCCCCCTTTTCTTGCATTTTTTATTCCCGGTGGTTTTTCAGTGGCAGTTATCTGAAATACAAGCAGGGAACTGACTTCAGTCTCACACAGACACACTAAACACGAAAAAAGCATCTGTTAATACTATATATGGAAAACCCAAAATAAAGACTTTTAAATGTTACCCTAAGTTTGGTTCTTCTCATACATCATCATTATCCAGAAACTTCTACAGTTTTTTTTATTTGTTTTGGTGCAATTTTCACTAATATTTTTTTTTTTTAATTTTCAAAACTCTCATAACAGATCATCAAAAATGCACTTTTATCAAACATTTCAGTGTGTTTACAGTTGCATTAGTCCAAAACACAAAATCAGAAAATATCCTTTTCACAACTCAAAAAAGTGTCTCATCTACAGTACATAAACTATGTATATAAATCACTATATTCTCTCACTTCTGGTTAGATGCTAACTGCATTTCATTAGCGCTGTACTTGTACTCTGCATAATGACAATAAAGTTGAATCTAATCTAATCTAAATATTTAATTCACAGTAACTGCAAAGTGATGCTATTACTATAGAACTTTTAATTTGCCTTTTTTTTTCTCGTTCAGTTAAATATGTTTGTCTTAAATCCAGCTGATATTAATTGTTAATCAGTGAATCGTTTGGTAAATCTATACATTTCTAAAGACATAGTTTCTGTAGAACTGCATGGTGTTCAATTTCTGAAATGGGTTACTAAGTATTATGAATTATTGTTAATGTGAGGTAAGGTAGTGTAAGTATATTTTCTAATGGGCCTGTATTACTGTAACAAATTTAATTTAGCACACACACACACACACACACACACACACACACACACACACACTACCAGACGAGAGAACTGGAGGAAACATCAGACAGACATCTGTGAACAGAGATGGGACACGAGACACAGGTTTCCAACTGCCACCGAAACACACATGCTTTGTGTTCAGAGACAGAACTGAACTAATGTTTCTTTAACTGAGATAAATGTTTATTTCAGCTCAAGTTGAGATAACTGAATCACTGTGACAACAGTAAACATTCTCAATGCAATCTGAACTCTGCTTTGACCTATGAACTTTTGTAATATTTACATCCATAATCACCACAATACATTTTAAGGGTGACACAAATTCAAACAAAAGGCCAGTCAATACTATTAAACCTCTGATCACCTTAATTATTAAACGAAGTTCAGCCCTACACTATAACCTACATGTTTATCTTAGTGGCTCATCATAGAAAAGCCATTAATGATTTCAGTTAGGCCTAAAATAACAATTATGAATAATACATAAATTTAAAAAGAATGTAAGAAATAAAGAAGAACTGAAGAATTGAAACAATTAAATCCATCTAAAATTAAACTAAAATTTTAAATTATTTAAATAAATTCAATTCAATTGTTAAATGAAATTAATACATTGAATTCAATTTACACTTAAATGGAATTTTAAATGAATGAAAGTGTAAATACTTACATATTTTAACTTGCTGGTTATCAACAGGGCTACATTTTCTTACTTTTCAACAAGCATTCTCGACCTGAGCGGGAAAAGGAATAAATCATACTATTGCGAAGGTTTGGCTAATACATAGTAATTAGGATTCCTGTGTGGACGGGTTTCCTAGGAACGTCATCGGGACCTCATTAATATTCATTAGACAAACCTTTGTCATAGTAGAATCAGCAAATTCAAAGTCGGGAAGGGGGTTGGGTTTAAGAGCAGCCCTGGAATGCCAGTTAGAGTGGGTCTGAAGCTTGTGTGTGTGTGTGTGTGTGTGTGTGTGTGTGTGTGTGTGTAGTTGAATAGGGAAGAGAGACGCTGGAGTTGCTTAGGGAAGTTCGATTCTTTTGGCGAATCGATTCGTTTGGACTGTTCATTTCAGACAGCTAATAAAACGATTCACCAGTCATAACACTCAGCAGGGTTCCCAGCACATCTTAAATAATAATTTGGTTAAATATAAAATCCAGAAAGGTATAAACTTTCGGTCTTTGGGTTGAATTGTATGCTATCCCATTAGAACCCATGTCTTACAGAGTTTTATGTTTATTCTCAAAACAAAATAAATAACTAAAAATACAAACAAACAAACAAAATAACTAAATGAATGAATAAATACCCTGAATAAGGTATATTGTATTTATTGCGTATTTATTTGTTCCAGTTTGATTTTGTCATTCGGTTTGCCTTTCTATAGCTATTTAATTATCCAAAAAAAATTTCTATACCTGCTCGAGAAGTGTGTCAGATGTGGCTTGTTTATTTGTTTCAATAAAGTTTCACTCTCATACAAGAAGGTTCTCCCTCACGGAGGGATTTACGAACGCTTCGTGAATCATTTAAACCGAATCGTCAAACCGACTCAAACGAACGATTCATTCGCGAATCGGACCCCACTGCTTTGAAGAACCATGGCGGTGAAACAAATGACATGCTTGGGGATCTAAATTACACAGAGCAGAAGAACCGGCGCCCGTGGACAGTGAGATATCCGTGGAGGTAAGAGAAGTGGATGACTTGATTGCTGCAGAAGCTGTAATTGTTTGTAACTCGATTTCCGAAACTTTATTTGGATCATTTGTTGGAACTTACGCTGAGCTATTGTTCCGCGGCGAGTCCCACTGGAGCAGCTTTAGTGGGTTTGTGGGCAGGTTTAACACCGATCGCGGTGGTTCTTGATCATTTGAAGAACATTATTTAATCTAGCTTTGAGTTTTTGAACAGTATCTTAAAGTGCTGAGACTCTGTCAGACCACTGTATTAATGGAGACCAATAGATCTGCCTGCAAATCACTGTAGGAAAGTTTTGATCCGAGTTGAAAAAGTTTCTTTGATCAAGGGGATGAGTCAGTGTAGATTATATCTGCTAAGAAAAGAGCGCCGGAATCAACGGTTTACATGCTTGTGCTTTCAAATCGCTTTAGAATGTAAACGCGATCGTTTCAGTTTAGAATGTTACATTGTTTCTGTTCTTTTCAGATGAGCGCGGGGGTTTTCGATACAATGTATCAGAGTGACTCCGAAGGGCGCATGCCATTGTCCCGTTGAGGATACAGGACCACGGACCTAAAGTACAGTTTTAACGTAGAACACTTTAAAAGTCACTGAAAATGATGAAAGCAGAGAGCAAGGGTGAACGCACCCTGCGGAGCGCGTCCCCGCATAGAAATTCGTACAAGTCGGACTTCCACGCCATTAAGTGCTCTTTTGATGGGACCAAATCCGACAGCGAGGACAAATCTTATGCTAATGGAGCCAGTGACCTCCGGGAGGACACCAGAGGGAGGCCGTTTGGCACCCGGGTGAACAAAATAAAGAACATTTTCCTGCAAATGGACGGCCAGCAACCTCCGGAGAGTCAGGAACCGGCTCACAATACAGATGCATCTTCTCCTGTATCCCCAGTGTCCAAGTTCCCAGTCAGCGCTCACAAAACCTGCCTCAGCAGCGCCAACAACCAAGAACCGCAAAACGCAGACAGAACTCCAAAGGGAGAGGAAGTCGAGATAGATAAAGTCGCCCTGGCGGAAAAATTTTCAGTTACCAGAAAGCTATTTGAGAGAGGGATAAAAGAGCAGCCTGCCGCAGACAAGCCGGGACCCGGCAGGGTTTCTACTCGCCTGTCTCAGGGGAAGGTTCCTGAGGAGGGGCGTGGGGCCCGGAGGTCCTTTGGATCTTCTGAGAATAGCAGCAGTAATGTCATCAAAAGCCCGACGTCACCCGTGAGGAGTGCCCCAGAGGAAAGGAGGGACATTGAGGACTCGAAACAGGTCAATAGATTGTCACTTAATGCCGGGCCTATTTCCAAGCGGTTGGAGAACTTCATTGTGGATGGCAACAAAGAAGAGTCAGTGCAAAGTCCTGAGAAACTGAGCAGCCCTGCTGAGCGCTCGCTGCCATCACCTCTACGAGGGAGCTTCCAAAAACCCAGCTCGCCTGGTGCTGATCCAGCACACAAACCTACGTCCCCAAACTCTGACAAACTCTCGCCTAAAACCAACTCCAGCAGCCCTCCGTTCAAGTCCATCAGCCCGATTTCATACAAACCCACCTCTCCGACCAGCAGAAGCCCCAGCGAGCCTCTTTCTCGCAATGCTCAAAGTCCATTTAAGCATTCGCCATCATCAGGAAACGAATCGGAAAAAGACTTCACGACAAATGAAGCACCTCAACTAAGTAGTACTCCTGCGAAGGATCTCAAAGCTTCACCCTCTGCCAGCAGCATATATAAACAGCCCTGGAGTCCGGAGGAACCAAAGAGCAAAAACCACATAATTCGAAGTCCGTCTAGGGACATCTATCAAGAGCAGGCTGCACAAAGTCTGGACCCTACTGGTGCAGGGGTGGTCCGGGCAGAGCTGGTAGTGGTCCAGAATGAGTCTTCAGAAAGCGAGGAGAACGATGAAGAGTTTTTGGAGGAGGTGAAGCTGCAAAAGGAACTTAAATCAGAGGCGCCGAGAAAAGATGTGACTGACTCTCTGCAGGTGTCATCACCTCAAAACCATACAGAGGACAAACAGCTGGAGAAGGATGCGTGTGTTTCAACAGAGCTGAAGAAAGAGGAACCAAATCAAGAAGAAGAAGAGGAGGAGGAGGAGGAGATCATCCACAAGAAGAATAGCTGTCATGAAGATGATGATGAGGAGGAGAGTGAGCAGGAAGATCCAGATGAATGCGGGAAAACGTCTCCGGTGTTTTATAGTTTTGAGAATGCAGCATTTGTGGATGATAAGGAACCGGTTCAGGACCAGCAGGACGAGGAGGATGAAGATGAGGTCTATGAGGAGTATGATGAAGCTCCTGGTTTGTCTGAGGATGAGGAAGGGCCTCCAAGAAGGAAAATCAGATTCTCCACTGAGCCGATGCGGGTAAGTAATATCATTGTGGGGGTAAAATAAAAAAAATATATATATATATAAATATATATAATATATATATATATATATATATATATATATATATATATATATATATAGATATATATATATATATATATATATATATATACATATACATTACATTCACACGCACACACACAATACATACATGGACACACACACACACACACACACACATATATATATATATATATATATATATAAATATAGTGTGTGTGTGTGTGTGTGTGTATGTATATATAAATTTTTCATTATGATTTTTTTTTGGTATTTTAATTTTGTGTATTTTAATTTTTTTGCTTTTAATTATATATATTTTTTTTTTTTTTTTCGCATGTTTCACTGTTGGTCCACATTTTCATGATAGCTTAAAATTCAGCATTTCACTTCTGTCTCATTTCACATGTCTGCGGTTTAGATGTTTAGGTGGATTAATATGCTTTTGTTTTGCAAGGAAAGGAGATGTTTTGGGGACATTTCAAGCTCTCTGTGAGGCCCGGGGTCAAAGCTCTCACAACAGTTGGGCAACACAGAGGCTCGTTGCAGAACATTTGTTTGGGGGTTGAAAAGGGGGAATATTTTTAGAAATATTGTTGACATTGCGATTCACTGAGGGACAGAGGGCTGACCTGAAATGCGGATGGTAAATAGAACAGAAAAGTATGCTGGCACAGATCCATGTTTTACAAGCAATCTTGATAGTACAGTGCTCCTCAGAACAAGCTTCAGTTAAAAAGACTATTGAGTGAATCTTACAAAGCCTGTGAAGAACATGTCTGGATCATATCTGAGACTAAAAAAAGGAATAAAATTATGATATGGGATGGAACTATTTTATATTGTCATTATTTAATGAAATTTTTTGGTAGCTAAAATTCTTCACACACCTTCAAAACACCTTTCCTTGTGAGCAATCTTCATTTTGATCTCTCTCTTCATGTGTCGTCTACATGTACATGCTCCATGAGATTTGAACTTTTAATCAAAACTGTTGATTGAAAAAAATGTGGTGCTTCTTGTACAAAAACAACCTCTACAATGCTAAGGAGTTCTGAGTGTTTTTCTCACTGCAGTTACTAGGGTGTTCTGGGTGGTTGCTTTGTGGTTTTTAGGGTGTTCTGGCATAGATATGACCAACACATTCTTACCTGTGCAAGTTATCCCATTTTTTGGGGAATTTAAATTTTGGCGGTTTTACAACCAGAGGCTGTGGAATGTCGTGGGGCTTGTAGCAACTCCTTAAACCATACCAGCAAAAGATCCCACCGTAGACCTTAAATCAGGGTAGCACCATATTTATAATCTTAAATGCATGAATGTTTTGCCAATCATTGTTACATGTATTACAGTCTTTAGCAACCCAGACCAATCAACCCGATCTCATGGCAATTCATACATATTTTTACGAGGTGGCTAATTCATACAAATTCGTAGGACCTCACTCGTATGAGTTTGTACGATTTTTGCTAAATCGTATGTATTTTACAAGCCCCCCCAATCCGTATGAATTTGTGCAAATGACCTACCCCTAACCCCGCCCCTAAAACTGCCTGTCACTGGGGTCTTGACAAATCATATAAAATCATACGATTGAGGCTGTACAAATTGTACGAATTAGCCACCTCGTAAATTAAATGCGTACGAATTGGTCATGAGATAGCGTTGGATCTATATATCTAACACCGATGGATCTCTAATTGTGGCAATAGTGTAAAATTCTCCTGATATTTTAATAACAATTACAAAAGAATAAAATAAAGCCTATTTCGTTACCTTTTGGAACTTGGATGGGGGCTCAGTTCGAACAGATAATTCAGCATCTGGCTCATATTTGTAATTTCAAGCATATTTTCAAATGTATCATTTTCAGCGTCTTCAAAATCAGTATTGATCACTGGCAGCTAACCATTATTAACCATGTCGTCCACCATAAAATGACAGTGACAAATATTTAATTGCATACAGTAACTGCAGTTTCTGATTTGATGATATTCTTTTGTTTTATGCCTGTGGTAATTATGAGTGAAACATCACATCGAGTAACAAACATTGAGGAATAAAGGTGCATTGCACTTATTGAGTCATCAGATATTTAATTTTTGTTGCGCAGGAAAAATATACATACACTATTATATACCTTGCATGGGTCGCTAGCAACCCTATACATGTTTTACAAAAAAAGAATGGAAAACACATCCTTTTATCATTTTATTTATTTATTTGTCATATTGTTCATAATGAATAGATACTAAGAAAGTTGATGTGTGGAAGTTGATACCGACTGTTCACATGCGACTTTCAGGAGAGTTTGCATTTTCTTGTGATGTGATATATAACCTTTATGCAGTGCTTGCCATTGTCCAGACTGTATATACATTGCTCACAGCCTCGTTTTCTTCCGCATAAAATTTAGTGTAGTGTCTACCTTCACTGTAGAAGGTCTAGATGTCTGTGTAACATGCTAGTATGCTAAAGTCACTGATGCATGACTAGTGATAATGTCTCAACCTTTGTAGGACCCACCTCACACTTACTCTCTTTTCCTCTCTGTTGTCCTCTTATTTCTCTGTGATTGTGAAATGAAGGTGTGTAACTGTGTAAACAGGTCTTGTCCTGGCTTGAGGCAGGTATTTTTCCACCATTGTGTTTCATCTCGGTCTTAACATGCTGAGCTGAAGAGTTGTTGCATTGTTGCTGTGGATGTGGGTTCATAACTGGGGATTCAAACGCTTCCCACATGACTGGTCGCAGTCTTTTATGAACAGGTTTGGTATGAGCAGTTGTATAAATGAAACATGATAAAGACCTGGCAAGCTGCATCTCTGGTGCATTTGAGGCAGGAAACAGGAGATATGTCTGCTTCCTACATCAGAGTGAAAGAGATTTTATCCTCTGGTTTTAGTTTACAAGGCATTTGTTGTAACTGGCATGAGTAGATGAGTGTCGTATGTAATGATTGTCATTAAACAGGACAGAAATCAGCTATGAGTGATTTATAGATTTGTTTTGGGAGAACTTAACTCTGTGTTTGTCCACTGGCCTGCTGCTTTGAGGTATGTCTGAAAATTGTGCAGCAGTAAAGTTGGTCTTCAGTGTACTCTGATTGCTTTCAGTACACAACAAATAAGTCATATAGACCGTTTTGAGGGATGTAAACAATAACCATCTCACGTAAAGTTTCTAATGCATTTCTTTTTGTACACTTTCAATTTCCATATCTTCTGGGACTATTATATCTGCTAACAAAAGAGCACTGAAATCCACTGACATCCACATTTTAATAAGAACGTTACGATAACCATGTTAACGTTAGTTACTGAAGTGCCTCCTGTTACTGTTTTGAAATAGTTTGACAATAAGCAGTGTTCATGGGACAATGACACCACCGCATACCGCATAAGTTTTTAAATGTATTAAAATAGTTGCAGAAAGCAAGGTACAGCCAAAAATCGCACAATAACCAAATCTCAAAACGAAACATCATGCACCTTCTTAACACATAAAGTTACAAAAATCTGGATTTAGTACAAAGTCATATAACACAGGATCATGATCATTTTTGTTCATTGGTGTAACTTCCAGGTTTGTGAGTTTTCAGCAGCTTGTGGTATCTCTAAAGGGTTAGTTCACCCAAAAATGAAAATTGCTTGCTACAGATGCGAAAACGCAGAAAATCGGACCTGATCCAAATTTCATTATGATGGATGAAAATTTCGGACTCCGTGTGCAATGACCTTTAACCAGCCATTTCCTGTGAACACTGAAAGTGTAAATGCTATACGACCAGACACAATCACAGGGCCCTATGAATCCAATCATACAAATGTAATTTACAGTATAATGTGGAATTTCACAGAATGTGTCATTTTGGCTAAATCAGAAGTGGCACTGTACTCTCAAATCGCAGTTTAGACTAGTGTCTGTGAATATTAAAATGCAAAAACACTACTATTTAACATTTTATTTTTTAAAAAGGTTGATTAAAGTTTCAATGTTTTATATCCAATGTTGCAATTGAAAATTTTTAATGTACATTTTTAAGTCATAAACCCAGAAAAATGAAAACGGACAACAAAATGTCTGACAAAAAATTATTTCAAATAAAAATGGTATTATATCTAAAAAAAATAAATAAATAAATAAAAAAATCATTACTTTTTATGAAATCAATCTGACATGCTTTTTTATTAGTAAAATTTAAACCAAAAATGAAATCCAGAAAAAAGTCAAATAAAACAGAATTTAGGAAAAGTAAATTGAATTTCACTTATACCTGCTTTTTATTGTACTAAAAAATTTATTTAACCATTAAAACATGAGAAACATTAAATAAAGAGAGAGGGAAAAAAATGCATTTTTGAAAGAATTAAATGTAACTGGGAAAAAATAAAATTACTAAAATAAAAATAAGTTTAATAAAAATTTCATAGGGCCCAACAATTACAGCCAAGTTTTCCATTTGAATTTTGCACCAGTGATGCTTCACTGGAGGCGGAGCCAGCCAGCACGCGAACTCTTGTTACAGCAGCAGCTGGTTAAGACAGAAACTCATTAATATGCAAGAGAGAGCCCAGATTAATGTCACACATGGTTAAGACACATTGGCAGCCCTCTATAGTTTACAGATGGTTTGATGCGTATTGCACACAAAAATGGCAAGAGTGACGGTCACAGTCTCCACTCTGATTGGCTGAACTTGTGCAGTTTCCAGGAGTCCGGGTGCTCTAGCAATAGTCTGGCAACTTGAGTTTGTTTCAATCCAGCCTCTGTCGAGGAAGTCCCGTGTCCCAGAGAGGGAGGAGGCGGGACAGGGTCTCAGGGTAACCTGAGCTTGCTGTCGAGGAAGAGAGACGGAGAGACCGTGTGAGAAAGAGAGACTCTTTGTTCAGCAGACCGTGCAGACAGAGTGGAATAACTCCCTTGATCACTGTCTTCTGTCAGATGCCTCTGAAGCTTCTGAAGTCATTGTCATCTACAAAAGGACACATTCTGCACCTTTTTACAAGTTTGTTTTCCACCTACAATGTGACTCAATATTTCAGCAAAAGCAGTCGTACTATACTTTTTAAACGTAGTTTCCACCTTCTTTTTGACTTTGATTTAACAGGGCAGTTTTTGCTACTTTACCTATAACAATTCTGTTTGTAAATACCTGTTGTGATTGGATGTTCAGTTAATAAGCACAAATATAGCTAACACCATCATGCTTTAGGCAGAGCCAGGTTGACAATATCAGTTTATGTTCTGCCCACAGAAGGTCATAATAACTCATAATAAGTCATCTGTGGTTTGGGATTGGCCAGTCCTCTAGCCCCGTCCCTTAGTTACTGTTGCTATGCCTGTCAAACTGTATTACTTCAGCTTGTTATGCCTCTGGCAAATATGTACAAAGAGCTGATAGGATTAAGTGAAATATCCCAGGAATTACTAATGATTAACTGTGTATTTATGTCTGTTATTTTAATCTCATCTACCGGTTTGTCATAGGCTTCATCTAGAAACCTGAAACTGGACAAAGAAACGTTTTGAATCAGTTTTCTGTAAGAATGTGTATACTGTGGTGTGTAATGTTGTAGGTAAGGGTGTAACAGCACACAAACATGACTCGGTTTTGACGTCACAGTTTGGTGCGGGGGTGGTGGTGGGGGACTATGCTAAACATTTTAATTTTCTTTGGGATAAAAAAATCTACCTCAGCTTCTGCTCTAAACTATAAGGAGCCCTTTTACATTACTGTAAGGTTACAATTAACAACAGAGCCCAAAATTAAATAACTATTTATTTTTAGCTATAATAATTAACACTCAAATAAAAAATGTGTATGCAAGCATGTACATTTCAAATGATGCAGTTTTTAAATTAACTTCTAAATTATACAATTTCTGTTTGTTGTTGAAATATAATCATTTACACAGTGGCTGTCATAACCTATAAAATATTTATTTACACTTAGGTTTTGCCCACTATTCCTCTTCACTGACGAAGTCTTGCCATGCTTTTCATATGCAGTCATGATTGTAAAGACTGTTAAACAGGCTCCCTTCACAAGTGAGACTCTCGTTCCTTGCAGGTGTCGACAGTTTTCTATCTCTGCTGACTACTTGTGATCTGATCTTCTGAGATGTTAATTCTAGTGCTATAGTAAAGTGCAGACAGCACCACATAGTCAACAGGTGATGACACAGTGCAGCGTTAATGACACATAGGTAGGTTAGTGCATAGCTTTACTAAGCCGTAGACTGAGTGTTTATAGTATGTAGTCTGTGTGTAACTCATAGCTGCAGGCATCTCAAATACTCACACCACAAATAGGGTTAGTATGTGAAGATACTTGAAACATTTGTTGGTGGTATGGTGTATTTTTAAATGTGGTGAGATTAATATATTTGGAGAGTAACAGTTGTCTGTCTGTCTGTCCGTTTCTCATGCTCTCTCTGAAAGACTGTAGGTCTGTCTGTAATAGTTGAAATCACAGCAGCAGCTGAAGTGCATGGGAGTTTAATCTCTGAACCCCTCTGCCCTTGATTCCCTTTGTTTTAATTCTCTGAACTAGCATGCTTTATGCATTTTTTTTTTTACATTTTCGTGTGACAAAGCAATAATGAGACTGGAGCAATTTTAACGAATAAAATGAAATGGCAATAGTGTCAAAAATAATATAAATATGGGTAGATATGGGTAATCATTTGTACATTAGGCAATGTAAAATTAAAGTTCACTGAAGAAAATGCTGCTATGCAGTTTCTAGGGTGTTCTGGGAGGTTGAAACATCATTGTGAGGTGAATGGTTGGCCCAGCAACTTCCCAGAACAGCCAAGTCAAAAGAGCCGTTACTTAAGGGCTAAACTGTGCCTCATTTTCTGCTGTTTTGTGCTCAGTTGAGCATGCACAGCTTTTTTTAAATGTTGTATTTGTCATGAGCACAGTGTTAACCATCTTTGTGTTTGAGAACTCAAATCAGTGCTGATGAAAATTACTTTGGGCACAAGCAGAGGTTTAATTGGGCCGGGGCCGTCCAGGGCTGAGCCCTGGCACATGGGCTTACGCTGGTAACTCATCAGTGCACTTTCCTCTTACATTTTCAACAACTGTAGGCTATATATTTCTGCTGTTCCAAAAGTGCCTCCTTCTGGTTAGTGAATCAATAAGCATTTTCAATAAGCTTCTGTTTTTGTTCAGACCAATGTGAAAATCCACCCATATAACACTGGTTTAAATTAATAATATTTTTTTTTTGTTTATAATTTATAATTAAATGTATCATTTTTTTTTATATACATTCTTAAAAAACATCCAGGCCTCTAGAGTGCACCAATTTGGTCACATATGCAATGTAATTTCTCAGTGGTGCGACTAAAAAAAAATCAGAGGTCGCACCATTTCTCAATGGTGTGGTGCGACCAGCCGTTTGAGAGGAAAAAAAGTCTCCGCGACTCTGAAAGTCTCCCTGTGGTTCAACAACAGACACTAGAGCCCTGCATTTGGTCCCCGACTTTTTTACACCCCTCGAGCCGGGCTTTGGACCAATTTTCACGTCATAGTTCAGACGTGGGCCGGGCCTCCCGCCTGTTTTAGACTTCTCCTTACTTTTATATTTTAGACATCCATCAATTAGTGATGAAACAAAATTGCCGCGCTGGTGGAAACAACACAAGACCGTGCTACTGCGACTGTCAAGAGCGGCTCAACAGTGTTTAATGTCCCGCAGCAACGGTACAGTTCTGTGTTCAAATACACGCAATAGACTTAAGCTTGCCGCAAAGCACCGGCAAAAGTAAATACCATAAATGTGACAGGGGAAATAGTTAGGAGATATTTGAATTATTTACTAATAAACTAGTGTTTTCTGAGTTTGTGTCGCAAGGATGAAGTTGCTGATCCTGACTCATCATCTCATTAGACGCGCCTTTAGAGAGAAGTGCATCTTTACGGATTGATTATAATGAAAGAGTTTTTGTTTTCGATTTATTTCGTTAAGTAGCCATTTATAGCTTTCTATAGATATATTTATCATGTCTATTTATTTATCATGTATATAGATATATTTATGATTTAGGCATGTTTTCACTGAGTGTTGGTTCATTTTTGTACTCCTGTTAAAGACGACACGACAGAAAGCGCAGGTTTTGTTGATATTGTGAGTGCACACAAATAAAAGTAGACCCTTTGCAGTTACGAATGTGTATTACTCTTACCTTTATGATCAAAAATGACGGCGTATCCACTGAAAGAAAGAAATGCTGTCGCCTCAATTTCCTGAAGCGTCTCCACACAAACTATTTGATATAGCGCACATTTATATGGGTTTAACGTTTAAACATTGTTATATGCTTGAACTATTTTATATCTATAGATTTTATTTTAGGCAGGTCATGATGATTTGAGAAGGCTAAATTGATCAAACACAGGCTCACTGTCTAAAGTTGACAGCTTAGTCGTTACTTAAAAAAAACTAAAACTAAAACTTATATTTAACAAACAAAAAATTCTTCCTAACATTTTTCAAAATTAACTTAATAAAAAAATTAAATGAAATGAAATATACTCACTTTGCTATTATTTACAAAACTGAACTATTTTAATAGCGGAGACAGTAGTATAAGCTGTTTAGGGAGTTTAGCTGTTCAAATCAGACACTAGAGCATCCCTTCATTCAGACACAGTGGAAGATCTGATAATAATCAGTGTAGAGGGGCCAGGTCTGGAAGATTTTGCTGCTAGAGAGAGTGTGGCCAGCTGGTTTAGCCAAGGCCAAAGATCAAGAAGGCCAAACTACATGAGTTTGCCATCCGAGGGGCATGTGACTGCAATGGAGGATAGTCCATAAGACACTGAGCCATGAGACGTTCAGTTTGAAGCCCTTAAAACACTTAATTTAGATTTTCTTTTTATTTCATTTTTCTTGAGATGTTTTAAATTAAAATTTCAGCTCAGTGGAGTACTTTAAGGACCAACACTTTTTCAGTAACTTACCTTTCTTGTAGAATTGTGCTTCAAATAAAGAACATTATGTTGACCAGACTGTTAGATAATTAGGGCTGGGCAATATATCGCATGCAATTGTCACGCGCATTTCATCAGTAAAGCCGGTTCCCTGATTAGCGCTAAATCGCCATCACCTGCTTTCAAATGGAGCGGCATTTAATAGACAGAGCCGTCGATCACTGACAAGCTACGCGATAATGCAAATTTACGTTTTTAACAGTAGGTGGCACGTATGGAAAAGCAGAAATGCTGTGGTACACAAGGGCTGTATCTGAAATTGCCCCCTATACCCTCATTCACTATTCCCTACATTAGGCCACTAATAGAGTTCACTTGAAGGAGTGAATGAAAATGTTGCAACGATTGCACCGGAAGGACTGCCACTTTTGCATAATTTGTACTTGCTGTTAAATAATCATTTGAAACTGGCAAACTGGCAGCTCCAGTAGTAAAGGTGCATTCACACCATGTTGTAATGACCGTAATTACGAGATACCTACTTGAAGAAACACCACCAGTGTGCAGCATCCACCTGAATGATATTATTTCATAATGTTTTAAAATCTGTGTAATTGACTTTTCCCGATGAAGAGTAGATGTCTTCATACAAAAGTAATTTGAACATAAACGAAAGACAGCACAGAGTTAGATATCAAGGCTATCCATGCAATAACCAAAGCAAGTAATTATAAAGTCTAATAATAGCATATCATTATTATTACACCTACTGTCTTTCGCAATTTTGGAGAGTACCAAGACGCATGCGAGCATAATCAGCGTTGTTTACGTTCAGCATGCATGTGTTTTTTTTCTTTTGAACGTAAACCGCGCTGATTACATTGATTAAGTTCTAGGAAAAGCACGCACATGCATTGAGGTACTCCCCAGAATGGCAGAAGACAGAATTATTGAATAAATTGTTATTTTTGTTTTATTATGTTTTATTGTTTTTCTTTTTTTTTTTTCTTGAAATGGCTTGGATCAATAAACTTACAAATGTTAACAAAAATTAGAAAATTAAATAAGTATCATTAATTCATATAACTAATGTTGATAAAATAGGACCTGAAGTGCTAATGAACAAGTTTCCGAGTGTTTCTCTTTATCTTAGCGAGTCAGGATATTTCCTTTATCCTCACACATGTCTTGTTGTTATATTTAGTGTTCTTCCGGTTTACTGTCTTTGAATGTGCATTTGTGTGCTGTCGTGTCCTGGACGGGGGCGTTGTAGCGTTAGTGAGTGTGTGTGTGTGTGTGTGTGTGTGTGTGTGTGTGTGTGTGTCACATGTGATCCTGAAGTGCACCTGCCGTGCGCCCCACCTCTCTCCGCTCACTCCAGGAAGTTCAGCAGCCTCTCCTCAAAGCTACACAAAAGTCTGAACAAACACACAGGTGTGGCACTAACGCAGGAATACTCCTGTTTCTGTGATACACATCAGCCATCACCAGAGGAATTTAACTCGCTGCAGAAATGTCTCACCTAAATGTTCATGGTTAGAGAGTCAACATAATACACTTAATACATAATACATAAAATATAATTCATAATACATAATACATAAAACAATCAGTTTCCAGCTGCTATATTGCAGGAGATAAAACACTGTTCTCTGAAGGCAGTGAGCTGAGCAGCTTTAGAAATGCATTATGTTATAATAAGTGTGACCATGCAAAATGCATGCACATATTTAAAATGAAACATCATCAGTAGCAGTTCACTTGTGTTCATAGCAACAGGGATCAAACCAGAGTTCACATAGGGCCCTAGGATGTTTACGATGAGGAAAACATGAATGGAATTCCACGTTATACAGAAAATGTAACAGAATTTGTAAAACTGGGATGAATAAATGAAAGAATCATTGACTAATGTCTGTGAATATTATACTGCAATGTCATTCTTTTTTTTTTTATCTGTGTTTTAATTTGAACAGTAAACCTCTGTTATTTGGCACTTTTTCTTTCACAAAAAAAATTAAATAAATAATTAAATTGTTACTTTTTTAAAAATACTTTTCAAATTAATAAAATTGTAACATTTTATGCATTTATTGAAAATATACCAGTAAATCATAAAACATGGAATACAGAAGAATTAAAACAGATAATATATATATTTTTGTCAAAAAATAAATAAATAAATAAAATGCATTTCACAGGACATTTTTTATATACTGTATATATATACTGCAGGGTTGATTTGGTCTCCAGTGTGTGTAAGATCTTTCTGACACATTCATCTGAAACTGATGTGCGATTCTCATGTTGTTTCTTTGAGGAACTGTATCTCTTCAAAATAATACAGTGGCCATGAAGTATTTAAACTCTTCAGTCTCGCTGAATGTCATTGCTCTAGATAAATATGAGTGTGTCCTCTACCCTTAAATGCTGCAGGATCTTTTTTCTTCAGTATCTTCACGTTTCTTCATCATGTTTGCTCTGTCTTTGAATCAGATGTTGTTTTGGTGATTTTTTTTTTTAGTAAATGTATGAGTCAGTTCACACAGGTGTAGTGCATCATCACATTAACTATCAACATGATCAACTAACATTTAGAAACACAAAGTGACCCAAATTTGCCTTCATTTTGATCATTATTATTCAGCATATTGAGAAACGTTTAAATTTTTTCCCCAAAATAAACCTTGTTTGATATTTTGTTAAATACAGTGACTTTAATGCATTCAAATACTTTCTGGGACTACAGCGAGTTAAAAAATACTGACCAGGTGGAGTGTATAGCCCACAGCAAATTGATGATAATAGGAATTGTTATTTGTATGAAGTTAATTTTTGTTTTAGTTTGTGTGTTTAGTAGGTGTTGTGTTGGGCATTTGTTTATTTAAGTCTGTATGTGTAAGAAATGTTTTTTTTTTTTTTTTTTTTTTTTTTTTTTAGATTAAAGAAGTTGAACAGCAGTTATTGACTTTAAAGAGAGAAATGGAGACATAACAGGGAAAGACTGGTGTGGTGTTCCAGTGTTTCTCTGGACTGGAGTTGAAATGTAAATGTGAAGCAGATGTACACTATGAGTATTAATTTAAGGACACCACATAATACATGCACAGTGGTCAAACATGAATCATTCTGTCTTGCTTTGCTCACCCTCATGTTGTTCCAAACGCACGACTGCTCTGTTCATCATCCATACAGTGAAAGATTACAGGGATCAAGGGTTCTAAAACTCACAAGTAATGCATCCAAAAGCACTTTTATGCAATTTTATGATGATCCCATTCCCTGTAGTCAGTTTGTGTGAGGAACGTGTTTAGGGCGCTATGATTTCTGTGATGCTGAAAACGCTGACGGATTTCAGTTAATAATGATAGATAAGATTCATTTAACCATTAAATCAGAGTCTAGAAAAATTAAAATGGAAATGGAATTTAGAAAAAAAAAAATACTTATTTCACAGGGCCCTATTTACCCAAATTAGTTAATCACTGAAAATCAACTTCCATAGTCCTCAAATCTTTTACATGCTTCTGCACATTTTCTTAAATATTGTAGTTGTGAGTATACAGTATGTGTATAATTGCATTTAGCAGAGCTTTTATCCAAAGCAAATTTATTTATTTATTTATTTTTTTTTAACCAGTATGTGTGTTCCCTGGGAATTGAACCCACAACCTTTTGCACTGCTAACGCTATGCTCTACCACTGAGCCACAGGAGCATGCATTTCTGTGCATGATTCATATTAGAGTCAGCGGCAGCACGAGAAGCCAGCACAGAAAAAGGTACTCCTCTCAGAAAACATACAAAAAAGATTGTTTTCGATGTTTAATCAATATTTGGAGCTTTGGGGTTACTAGACGAGGGCTTCATGATCTCATTTTTGTGAAAACCTGAAATTTGTCACTTTTTTTGTTTTTTTGCTGTTGTCTGTAGCTCAAAATTAGCCTGTGCGCATTCACACTTATTTTGCCAGCACGGGTCACATATATTTTTAATTCAAAACGGTAAGATTTGAGAGTAGTTTGCATCACTGGATATTACTGCCGATCGGTTAACATTTCTGTTGTAATGCACTTGTCAAAAATAAAAAAGTTTAGCTACTTCTTACTTTGCCCTCTTTCACTCTTAAAACTGAAGCGTTGTGATTAAGTTCATGCTCTGCCTCAGTGAACAGAATGCACTTGGTCTCAGGATGAGGATGGGAGAGGAAGTCAGAAGTCAGACAGGAAGCTGTGTGAATGTGTTCGTGTAACTGAGGCAGGTGTGAACAGCGCAGCACAGATTCTCTCTCACTCTCAGAGACCAGAGCGGTCAGGTTTCAGCAAAGAAAAGGAACATTGTTTGAGTTGCTGGCGTCGTCCATGGCAACAGGAGAGATGGAAGAGGGACAGAAAGAAAGAGAAAAGAGAAAAAGAGGCCAAGTGTAACCACAGAGTGGTGTGAGGTCAATGCAGGCCTGCCATTCATCACACGCTCACAAATACTCAAATATGTTCAACAGTTAATTAACACGCAGTCATTGCACTGTCTCTGTCTCGCTCTCTGTTATTTTTCTAGATGGATTTTCAGTGTGTTCACAGGTTCAGTCATAGTGAGTGCAAGTTTTCATGCTAAAAGTCATTTTTATTACCAAGTATTTTGTCTTGCTTTTCCGGTAAAAAATAAGTAAATATTCCTAAAACAAAATATGGCTACACTTTATTTTAAGGTGTCCTTGTTACGGTGAAATTATACATTAAGTACTTAATCAGCATTTAATGTAAAAGTACATATTAAGTACTGAGTAATATTAATTAACTACATGTACTTACTATATGGTTAGGGTTAGGATTAGGGTTACTTGCATGTAATTATGCATAAATAATTGTTTTTGTAATAGTAAGTACATGTAACATACGTAACAAGGACACCTTAAAATAAAGTGTTACCCAAAATACATTAACTTGAGAAGCAGAACTGGATAAAATAATAATAATAGGACTTGTTTGCAGAGAATATCTTTTTTTTTTCTTCATTGGAAAATAGATTTTAGGCTTAAATTTATGCTTGAAAAATATTAACTTCAAGGTGGATTCTCTAATAAAACGCATCTTAGAAGCTTCTCAAGTAAATGTGATCTTCTTGTAAGGATGATAAGTTTTTTTTTCTTTCTGTAAATCAAGATGTAAATATTGATTTAGTTTTTTTTTTAGGCAGAGAATGAGTTGGTTGGTTGGGTGAATTGAGTTGTTTCTGTTCAATTGCTTCCACAGATAAATGCCAACAAGTCTTTCTTTTGATTTGTCAAACAGACAGAGCAACCACTTTTGTTTTCAGTTTGCAAAACAGTGGCTCTAATGAGTTGGTTCTTTTGTATTTTCTATTTTAAACTCCGTTTTTAATTGTAATGGTATTAAAACCTCTAGTTAAACATTTTTCTAATCTAAAAATGTCCTTTAAAAAAGAAGAAAGTGTAATAGTCTAATTTCATTCAAACATGCAGAGACTGCATTAAAATATGATACATGGTTTTGTTTAGCTTGTAGTTAAGACCAATTATTATTGGTTAGGAAAGTTAGTCTCTGTGGTTGAGAGAGAGATGACTGTGTGTGTAGACAGAGAGACGTCTAGTCGTGTGGATTCGGGGATTATGTTCAAGGTCGGGAAGCTGAACCATTTTTTTTCTCCAGTTTTTGGACTACATCAATTTATACTCCACCATCTTCACGCTAATCCTGAAACACACACACAGATGCCATGCCATATTTAACACTTTGATTCACTTTTATGTGACTAAATAACTAACTAACTTAAATAAAGATACAGCTTCCTTTGTTTTTGACTCATGCATCCATGTACTTTTGCTTTAAATATATTAAAATTTTGAATACCATCTCAAAACCTCCAACCTAACTAATATAGAATTAAACATTATTAAAGACAAGTAACTGTCAGTAATAAAATGAGAAGAAACAAACATGTTACAAGCAATAGATCAAATATACAAATTAAATAAACAGTGATTTATGTTTTTCAGGCAGGTCCAACTAGGGATGCACCAAAATGAAAATTTTTTGGCGGAAGCCGAAGCCAAACAAAATGAAACACTGGGCCGAAGGCTGAATACCGCACACGGTTTTTCGTGTTTTTTCCGAACATTTTTTAACATTATAGCAGACATTATATCAACAAAGCACAATTTTTTTTTTTTTTTAGTAAACTTATTATATACACAGGTGCATCTCAATAAATTAGAATGTCATGGAAAAGTTAATTTATTTCAGTAATTCAACTCAAATTGTGAAACTCGTGTATTAAATAAATTCATTGCACACAGACTGAAGTAGCTTAAGTCTTTGGTTCTTTTAATTTTGATGATTTTGGCTCACATTTAACAAAAAACCCACCAATTCAATCTCAACAAATTAGAATACTTCATAAGACCAATAATAATAAAAAAAAGTTTTTAGTGAAATGTTGGCCTTCTGGAAAGTATGTTCATTTACTGTACATGTACTCAATACTTGGTAGGGGCCCCTTTTGCTTTTATTACTGCCTCAATTCGGCGTGGCATGGAGGTGATCAGTTTGTGGCACTGCTGAGGTGGTATGGAAGCCCAGGTTTATTTGACAGTGGCTTTCAGCTCATCTGCATTGTTTGGTCTCTTGTTTCTCATTTTCCCTCTTGACAATACCTCATAGATTCTCTCTGGGGTTCAGGTCTGGTGAGTTTGCTGGCCGGTCAAGCACACCTACACCATGGTTATTTAACCAACTTTTGGTGCTTTTGGCAGTGTGGACAGGTGCCAAATCCTGCTGGAAAATGAAATCAGCATCTTCAAAAAGCTGGTCAGCAGAAGGAAGCATGAAGTGCTCCAAAATGTCTTGGTAAACGGGTGCAGTGACATTGGTTTTCAAAAAACACAATGGACCAACACCAGCAGATGACATTGCACCCCAAATCATCACAGACTGTGGAAACTTAACACTGGATCTCAAGCAACTTGGGCTATGAGCTTCTCCACCCTTCCTCCAGACTCTAGGACCTTGGTTTCCAAATGTAATACAAAACTTGCTCTCATCTGAAAAGAGGACTTTGGACCACTGGGCAACAGTCCAGTTCTTCTTCTCCTCAGCCCAGGTAAGACGCCTCTGACGTTGTCTGTGGTTCAGGAGTGGCTTAACAAGAGGAATACGACAACTGTAGCCAAATTCCTTGACACTTCTGTGTGTGGTGGCTCTTGATGCCTTGACCCCAGCCTCAGGCCATTCCTTGTGAAGTTCACTCAAATTCTTGAATCAATTTTGCTTGACAATCCTCATAAGGCTGCGGTTCTTTCTGTTGGTTGTGCATCTTTTTCTTCCACACCTTTTCCTTCCACTCAACTTTCTGTTAACATGCTTGGATACAGCACTCTGTGATCAGCCAGCTTCTTTGGTAATGAATGTTTGTGGCTTACCCTCCTTGTGAAGGGTGTCAATGATTTTCTTCTGGACAGCTGTCAGATCAGCAGTCTTCCCCATGATTGTGTAGCCTAGTTAACCAAACTGAGAGACCATTTTGAAGGCTCAGGAAACCTTTGCAGGTGTTTTAAGTTGATTAGCTGATTGGCATGTCACCATATTCTAATTTGTTGAGACAGCGAATTGGTGGGTTTTTGTTAAATGTGAGCCAAAATCATCACAATTAAAATAACCAAAGACTTAAACTACTTCAGTCTGTGTGCATTGAATTTATTTAATACACGAGTTTCACAATTTGAGTTGAATTACTGAAATAAATGAACTTAAATGAACAGGCATGCATTTTTTGCTGTAAAAATAAGTGCAGCCTTGCTGAGCAGAAGAGACTTCTTATAAACATTAGAAAATATTTCAGATCCCACTGATACAAATCTATTACTGATTTGAACACTGTGTTAATGTTATAATAAATGTATTAATATAGCTGTTGTAATTATTATTGTCTTTTTTTATTTTATTTTATTTTATTTTATTTTACAGAACAAAAGTAAAATTACAATAATAACATTTATGAATGTTGATGGATCTTTCATTTTGGTGGAAACCCCCAGGAAGATCTCAGTGCTTCTGTTTGTTGACAACAGCAGATTTATAAATGATTCTCATTAAGATATTGCGAAGATGTTTGTTGCACGCAGGGTGGGAATTATGGGGGGTTTGGGAGGTCTGACCCCCCTAAAGAAGGCTTTAACCCCCGTTGGATGTCAAAACTAGATGTGGGGGCGTCAGATAGAAAGAAGGTTAGTTTACGCATAATATGGAGATTTACTTGTTAATATTAAGATGCATTTCAATAGCCCTAACTGATTTAAAAATATAATTTTGGCAGCCCCTGAAATGGGTCGTTCAGACAGTACCTGAGCAAAATGTTGTCTGCTGGAAAGTGTCATATTGTCTAATTAATATTTTAAAGACATAAAACATGACATTGTACTCACACATGTAGCTTTCCAGAATGGTGACTGAAACCAATGAGCTTCCACTGTGCTGTTATTGGACTTTCAGTTAATTTGGCGTCATGCTGTTATATTCTGATGTAATTCATCACATCAGAGCTCAGCACATCTGCAGTGCCTAGCAGCGCTGTTTTCTGTGCTGTGATGTAGATGGTTCTCAGTAATAAACTGACTCTTTTTCTGCTCCTAATTTTGAATCTCTGTCTTTAATTCAAACCACAACCCTCAATGCTATAAACCAAGATTGCAAAATATTTTGGACGCCTCTAAAATGTTCTTTCCCCCTAAAACTGCAGTTGGAGAAGACCTCTAAACCTCCACAGAAAGAGAGGATAGTGGTGATGATATCTCTGTCTCTGTGTCTTTCCTCCTTAGTAACCGTTTGTAGTTCTCAAATATCTGTTTCCTGTCTGACTGCTGCTGGCCTGCTGTGACTGTGGATGTGTGTTAATGTGTAGTCGCTCCAGCTCTGACATGCTCCAGGTAGTCTACACACAGGAAATGTTTACCAGGTTAAATCACACTCCTGAAAGAGTCCTAATCAGTGTAGTAGATAAGAGCTGCATTCACTGGGCTGATACTGTAGCAGAAAGGAAGCCTTTCTTTGGCAGGACTGTAGAGAAGCTGATTACAGCTTTAATGTTTTGGTGTCATTGACACGTCCAGTGTTTTTGCATGAACCGAAATGCTGACCAGTGATTTAGGAAGGGGTCTCATCTTAATGAAAACACATAAGCACTCTGAAAGATTATGAAAGTGAATGAATAGTTATTGTGTGTTATTAGCTGTAATTGACTGTTGTGTCTCTGGGCTTTCAGGTGTACAGCACATTCTCTAATGAAGAGTACGACAGGAGGAATGATGATGTGGATCCTGTGGCGGCGTCTGCCGAGTATGAGCTGGAGAAACGGGTGGAGAAGATGGACGTGTTTCCCGTGGAGATCGAGAAAGGTGAGGCGGTGTCTTTCACAAAATACTCCAGCTCTCTCTGAGATTGAGTGATTAAAAATCAGTCATACTTAACACCTTTAAACACCATGTTCTGCACATAAATGGACTTATAATCTTACAATCTTATAATCTTAGTTTTTTTTTCCTTTACCAGAAACATGCAAAATTTATTTTTCTGTTATCTCACTGACCCTTAGAATTAAACAGATTGTTTTTCTACCTTTAAAGGTGTGGTCACATTAGCAAAACTTTGTGGGCAAAAATAGGTCCATTGTCAATAGTGTAGAGAAGTATGAAGCACAGGTCTAAAGGAAAGTTTTTTATTGATCAATGTGGCAAAGTTGTGCAGATTTCTATAGGAATCACTGGATTTCGCCATGAAATATCACAGACCAATGGTAAACATGACTGCACCTCTGTATGTAATATCTGTATGTAAATTATCTCCATTGTGCATGTGAAATGAGTAGTGACATCCCTGCCAAGATGCTGAACTCTGAACGGGTGTTAATATGTAAATGTTGGCAGTCATATGTTAATGTGAAATGTTTAAACTGGGGAGAAGCTGGACATGTCTGCATCAATTATTGCACAAAAATTATGAAGACAAACTTACCTTTTTGCTCTCTCTCTCTCTCTCTCTCCCTCTCTCTCTCTCTCTCTCTCTCTCTCTCTCGTCTTTGTGTAGGTGATAAAGGCCTGGGGATCAGTATTATAGGGATGGGTGTTGGGGCAGATCAGGGTCTGGAGAAACTGGGCATCTTCGTCAAGACCATCACGCAGGACGGAGCTGCAGAGAGAGATGGCAGGTAAGATCTTTAGATTAAACGAAATATTAAACATTTGGACCGGCAGAGCAGAATTTCTTAGAACAAGCAGAGATTCACTGTGGATCCATCAGATGAAAAAACAGGTCTTGATTGCTTGGAAAAGTTTTACACTGTTACAAAACAACTCTGTATCAAAAATCGCTGTTCTTTTGTTATTTATTAAACATGCATTATGGTTTCCACAACAATATTAAGCAGCACAACATTTATAATAATGTTTCTTTAGCTGCAAATCAGCATATTAGTATGATTTCTGAAGGATCATGTGACACTGAAGACTGGAGGAATGATGCTGAAAATTCAGCTTTGATCACAGGACGAAGTTACATTTTAACTTATACTCAAATAAATAAAGAAATAATATCTCACAATCTTATTGATTTGACTGTATTTCTATCAAATAAACGCAGCCTTATTGAGCATGTCAAAAACTTTAAAGTATCATAGCGACACCAAACCTTTGAACGGTACAGTATATATTCTGCCCTGTTTGGGGGGATTTTGCGGCTGCAGTAGTGTTGGGCATGTCTTGTGCTGCTTCCTGAGGGCAGCTGGAGCAGGACACACATGTTTGATCTGTCTGTTGGGCTGTTAAACATTCTGTCCAAACCACTGCATTTATGACTGTGCCACAATACAGAAACACACTCTTCCTCTTTCCTGTGAATCTCAGCACTCGCTGCCAACTGCCCACTTTGTTATTGAAATGCTTAGTGCTGTCTGGAAAAAGTGACCCAGCTGGGTCTCTGTCATAAACATGTTATGATGTATAGTTATTGGGTCAAATTAGGTGTGAGAAGTGTTAGCAATCTGTGCCTTGCCCAATTAGGTGTCACCGTGCAGCATTTAGCAGCACATTTACAATAGTGTGAATTAGATGGAATGAAAGCGTCTAGATATTTGACATTGTGACCATATGTGGAGGGTTTCATTACTGTATGTTTTGGAGCTCAAAAGTAAAAAATAAGCATATTAGAATGATTTCTGAAGGAAATAAAGACTGGAGTAATGATGCTGAAAATTCAGCTTTGCATCACAGGAATAAATTACATTTTAAAACATAATCCTAATTATAATCAGTAATATTATATTTTCCAATATCGTAATTATTCCAGTCTTTTGACTGGTAGTGCTAAAGTAATGTAGAACTGTAAAGGTGTTGTCACAAAAACATAGAACAACAGAAAGAGTTTTATCTTTGTTATTAATAATAAGAACATAGATGCATGTAACAAACTAAAGGACAAATACAATAAAACAAAGGCACAAATGAAATAAGTAGGGCCCTATATTCATTTTATTTCTTCCCAAATTCCTTTTTTTTCCATTTTAATTTTTCTAGACTCTATTTTAATGGTCACATTAAAACATTTTAATCAAAAAGCATGTCTAATTAATTGAAATCACGAAGCTTACACAGTTTAACATCAAATTATTAAAAGTTTAATAAAAATACATTTTTAAGGCCCTATGAAATATGTTTTATTATATTATTTTTCTCAAAATCAGTTATATTTTTATCAAATTCTGTGAATCTGTTTTCCATTCATTTTCTGGATTCCATTTTAATAGTTTCATTAAATTTTAATAATCAAAAGCATGTTTAATTATTTTATAAAGATTAATTAGATTTTATAAAAAAAATTTTTTTCAGAAACACAGTGTATATACAGTTTTCTAGTAAATAAATTCTGGTAAATATTCTTTAAATATTGTTTAATATTTGTATTAGTAGTAACACTATTATTACATTAAGTAATATTATTTCTAGCTAAAGCAGTATAAGTAAAATGCGGAATTGTACCGTTTTTAAAAGCAGGGCATCACAATACCTTTTTAGTACCAGTATATGATGCAACACTATTATTTTGTAGAGCAGATACCACTTTAAAGAAAAATCTATCCACACTTTTAGGCAAACATATCTAAAAGACTACTTTTCATAAGACAATACAATCCCATTATGTTTTATTAGTGATAATAATGCAAACTGAATATAGCAATGTAGTTTCATAACAGTGGTTTGAGGTGTTTGTTCTCTGTGTAAGTAGGTTGCTTTAAGAGACATACTGTGTGAAATCAATCTCTTTTTTTAGTCATCTTAACATCGTCATATTCTGTTCCAGGATCCAGGTGAATGATCAGATTGTGGAGGTGGATGGCATCAGTCTGGTTGGTGTGACGCAACTCTTTGCTGCGACCGTCCTGAAGAACACGAAGGGAACTGTAAGGTTGGTCCTGCTCTGTCTATCAGTTACATAAACATCACGTCTTCTCTTATGGGTTAGAGGTTTTATGAAAGAACTGAAAAATCTCACATTTAGCCTAGTTTAGTGTGGTCATTATGTGCTGCTTGCCATCACCACAGATGTCTGTTTAAAAAATCATTCAGAAAGGGAGTCCAAAATATTGTTTCTCTGATGTAATGGATGTGGTGTGGGTTTCACTATTCTCACAGAATTAGAATTTTTATTAAATATATATAGTTAGAGTTCAATCATGGCAAATCTTTTTAGCATTCATAAACACATGACTGTTTATGTGTTTTATGTATTTAACAGACTAGATCTGCAGCACGCACTGCTGCAGAGCAAATATGGACTTGCTACTGCTAAAAGATACACAGACGCGCTGCAAGACATGCTGAATGAACAGGCATGTGTGAATGATAGACAGGTGGAGCTGAGGGAGGTGGAGGGTTTCTGTGCTTCAGGACCAGCTTGCAGTGAACACTGAACCAGACAATTTAAATATTGAACAGAAGCCAGTCAGCTTATGGCATAGTAAGTGATGTGATTGCTAGATTGCATGTAAAGAACTGTAGGTTCTGGATCTGTGAGATTGCAGGAAGGTAGCTCTCCAGGAGCAGGTTTGGAGACCTCTGCTCTGGGCTAAAGGTTACGGGTTCACCACATGCAAATAAACAATGCACGCACTCACACAGGCTCCGTTGTTTCCTCTCTACCTGATGTACGCAATTTCATTATACGTTATACACGTAATCCTCCTTTGGTTTCCGCCTTGCTCACCTGTCAATCACGCCGTTCAGGTTTCTGATTGGCCGAGAGAAGCCAGGTGCTCAGAGTGAGGTGGCACGCCTGATCAGTGAAACCCTGGAGCAGGAGCGGCAGCAGCAGCAGGTGGACGACACATACGAGCAGTCCACTGAAGAGGTCAGTCAAACACACAACTCATGGGCTTTTTCTCACATCACTGCTAACACACTGTACATGTTTGGAGTGCAGTGCTGGGTAGGTCACCTACAAAATGTAGTCTGTTAACATGATGAAAATTGCAGTCAGATATGTACTCTAGATTACTCATGTATTCTTAAGGTTTATTTTATAGTTTTTATAGGTGATTTAAACCTTTTTAGGTTTATTTGGATCTTTGGTTGTCAGAAGGTTTTAAGGTGCATTGCTCTGTGAAATCCAGTCATTTTTTTGCAGGAAATTTGTTTGAAAATGACTTGTGTGTGAGCTGTGCTTTTTATCCATTGCTGCGCTATTGAAAATGTAACTCCTGGTGTTCTCCTGCAACATTTTTCCAAAGTTTTCCTAATTTGGCTGCACGTTTAGACTGGAATCCTGCACAGAAACACCTTCAGACTTTTTTTTAGCCAGAACTTCTTTGTTGAATGTTCACAAGTATGCAAAAATATGTAAAAATCCACCATGCTGAATGAGGAAACAGATTCGTGAGTCTATTCAGAATCGTACCACTGTGTTTGTGGTACCTGTGCAGGTATGTTAAGCTTTTGAATTCTGAAATGTTAATGTTTCACCAGTGGTTTTCACGATTTTCATTGTACTTGGGGTACTTTGTTAATTCAGAACTTATTTCTTAACTTTGATCTATTTTTGGACTGGCTGTTTGTTGTTTTGTTTTTGTTTTTTGCGTTGCATCATGTCTGAGTCTCTGATGTCATGACAGGACGAGCACTACGAGGATGAGGAGGAAGTGGGGGAGGATGGCATCCTTGGTTCGAGCTTCGGCAGGAGGAATGTGGAAGTGTACGATCTGCCCGAGAGTGAGGAAATGTTCCTGCCATCAGACATGGACGCTGCTCAACTAACATTCAGATTTAAAGAGGTGCTTTTCATTTCACTTATGGCTCGTTTCCACCGAGCGGTACGGGTCAGTATACAGTCTATGTAGGTACCCCAACAGAAGTTCGCTATTTTGTAACATTCACAACTTCTGACAATGGAAATGGACATAATTGCTTGCTGTACTGTACTGAACTGTACCGCTCGATAGAAACGAGCCATTATTTATAATAGATTGCCATTAACAATGTCTTAATTTAATATATATTCTGTTTTAATTTCAGCTCCAGATAAAGCACACCATTGCAGAAGCCGAAGTAGATGAACTGAAAGAGAGAGTACGGACTTATGAACCATCTTATCCATTTATATCCAACAGACAGCAGTTCCTGTGTGTTTTAATGAATAAGGATTTGTTGCTGTTGCAGTTGAGAGAGTCGTCAGAGGAGCGTGTGGCGTGGGAGGCGAGGGAAGCTCAGTTAGAGAGGAGCGTTCAGGAGAACTCGGAGAGGATCGCTCAGATGGAGAAGAACTGGCTGGAGGCTCAGGCTCTCTGTAAAAGCATCGACGAACAGCTCAATGACACGCAGAGCCAATATGAAGCTCTGGATAAAAAATACAGCAAAGCCAGGAAACTGCTCAAGGACTATCAGCAGAAGTGAGTGGTGACGTCAGCACTAAGCTTTCCAGTAGTATAAAGTTTAACTGCTTTGTGATCACCATGCAATGTCTTAATTATAATAACTTCACAATTCAATGTAAATAGTCTGTGATTTGCATGAACTTGGGCTTTTTGGAACATTAATAGCACTTTTTGTCCTTTGTGGCAGCCCCTAGTCAAAGTATGTTTTCGCAGTGTTGTATTCTTCAAATTTCCTTCTCAGTTTCAAAGTACAAAGTTATTCAGAGTTTAAATGACATGAGAGTGAGAATCCTTTACAGTCAACTAAACATTTAACACGTCACTTACAGCAAGATACTACATTCAAAATCCACTGAACCGGTCAGTTTTGAGATTTTGGGCTATTTTGCTTCCATAGCATATCTTTCAGACTAGTGGAGAGAAAACATCCATTTAAGTTTTTGTTTTATTTGTCTCCATAGATTTCAATTAGAATACATATCTACATATAAGGTTATTTTCTTAAAATGAGTTAATATGTACTACAATACAAAATAATTTAACTGTGCAGTTTTTTCTTATCTGTATTCTGAGTGTTTTTATTGAGGAGTGTCTTCTTCATATAACATTTACCTGATTTATCTAACATTTGGTTCCCAAAACACGGTGATTAAAACTCTGGCTGTTGACAGTCATTTCTGATTTATGGAGTGATAAAAGAGATCTCCCATAATCCCTCTGTAAAAAAAAATAAATAATTAATATATATATATATATATATATATATATATAATATATATATATATATATATATTAATATATATATATATATATATATATATATATATCTATATATATATATATATTTCCTCCAATATGTCAACAAAATGAAACCAGAATTTTGAACTTCACTTTATCCAGTGATCAGATTTCTATTCTGGAGATGTATGCAAAATGTGTGCATATTAAATGAGATAATGCATCATTTGCATATTTAAACATAACATTGCAGAAATTAGAAACACATTCTGATTAGCTGTGTGTGTTTGTGTGTGTATGTTTGTTTGTGTGTGTGTGTGTGTGTGTGTGTGTGTGTGTGTGCATGCGCATGTGTGTGTGTTTGTGTGTGTGTGTGCTGTATTGCAGAGAGGCGGAGTATGAGCAGAGGGAGGAGGACTTGCTGAGAACTCTGGAGGAGAGAGAGGCCAAGTATAAAACTCAGATAGAGGATCTGCAGCGCAGGGTGAGAACACACTTCACTTATCAGCGGCAGCAGAAATGAACTCGCACAATATGCTTTCATGTTCTCTGATTCCTACCTATCGATCTGTCTCTGTGTGTAGCTGGCAAAGCTTGAATCTGGCAGCGGTCGTCATGAGTCTCCACTGTCGGGCAGTAAGTCTGCAGATTCAGTTCTGCTGGGTGAGTTAAAGATCTCAATGCTTCTTAATGGCTGTCTAAATCCAAGCAGGATTAATTGATTGTAATATCCTGCTGAGCCCAGACTGAAGTTGTAAGATCCAAAAACCAGTTGCATAATTATGCTTAATAAGCATGCAGTTGATTTTTCACATATACAATAGTTAACTCTTGGGTCATTTTAATCCTGGTTATTATTTAAGGGTATTCATGTTTTAAAACACTAGGCTGTTGTTTTTATTGGCATATTTATAGGTTTTTTTTTTTTTTTTCATTGCATTGCATCATGTCTGTGAGAAAAAGCAACAATGAGAGAAAGCATCACTTCTCCAAGCATGCATCCTATTTTAATAACTGCTTGTACATATCTTACCACATTAATCAATCATACTCTTTCTTCTACAACAGTTTTATTATGGAACAGTGTTTACTGATGCTGTTTCTTCAGATGCAGAAACTTAACCCATCACAGGAAACTATACAAAGTGCCACTCAAAATTAACCAATAAAACTTGTTCTGAAGTAAGCTAACATAGCCAGTTTTTGAGTAGGCCTGAGAGAAAGCAGGTAGTTAAGTCTCCAGATGGTCCATAATCTATTGTCAGTTGCATAGAGATAAATGAAACACTGTTCACGTAGAAGTCAGAAGAAGATGTGACTACAGCGTATTCACTTGACTCATAAAGTTGGAGAGCTTTCAAAGGATCTCTCAGTCAGTTAAGCATGCATTGTTCTCCAGGACCGGACTGGAGTGAGATGGTTCCTGAGACGGAGCGTTTGGACACCAGCGCCCATCGTGCAAAGGCCCAGCTGGCCCAGAGGTCCAAGCGGCAGCCGCCGTCCCGCAGTAAACTCAAAGAGACGCTCAGCTCGCCAGTGAGAAGCCCACAGGTCACACAGAGCTCAAGAAAGCAATTGACTGCCGTAAAAAATCCAGTACATCAGTTTTAAACAATAAGATTGTTTTTGACTTTAGGGTGATGATGAGAGTCAGTCTGCGAGTCCTGAGTCTCCACCGCCTCGTAGGAGATCAGTCCAGGAGAGTTTGTCCCTGCCGGTCGCCATATCTTCCTCTGCTAACCACCAGAAGGATGAAGGTTCTGTTACGAGCAACAGCCAATCAGTGCAGAGGGATCCTCAAAACCCCGCCCTCTCCTCTCCTTTCCTGCGGAATGTAAAGAAGAGAGAGTCCAAAGGCAAGGGCAAAGAGCTCAAAGGTAACAAACTGGATAATCAATCCATGTTAGCCTGGAAATTAGATGTTTTTCTGTGTTGTGTATTTTAATACAATTCTTTTATTTATTTCAGATGAGTCTAATGATGCAGCTGGAAAAACTAAAAGAAGATTCCCAGACTTTGGGTAAGAGCAGAATTCCATACGTTGCTACATAGCATTTTACAATAGAACTAAATGCTTTACAGTGAACTTTTGTTTTGTTCTTATTGTAAGTTCATTAAGGATCGTGTTGTTGTATTTAATGTGTTTTTCTGACTGTTTCTGATTGAGTGGTTTAAGGAAATCAGGAGGAAAAGGGAAAAAACTAAGCAAAGAAGCTACGAGGGCGTCACTGGACAGCAGGTAGACATACTGTGAACACACACTTTGGTTTCCATGTTTTATTGGTTTTCATACTGTCCAAACTGTATTTTATTTTCCCTTACTCTAACCTTACACCTAAAACTAAGTTGAAGTTGAAAAGTTGAAGTGTCATAGATTAGTTACGTGCATCAAAAGGTCCAGCTGAACAAATAAAATCGTTGCCATTGGATTAAGTATCTATAGGCTGGTAAAATGCTTCTAGAGCACAGAGCTTGTATTTCCTCTCCTCATGTCTCGATGTGTTGTGTTGTAGGGGTTCAGCGGAGTTACTGGAGGAGTCAGGGGCCCGAGTCTCCCCTTCAGAGTCCGTGACCTCCATCCCCACCTGCATGCCCTTCTCCTGGTTTGGAGAGAAAGACAAAGAGCGAGACAGAGAGCCGTCGTCCTCGTCCAGCAGTCTCCCACACGCCACTGCAGACGCCAGTGAACACAGCCACAGCTCCAAAAACAAGGTGACAACGACTTCTCTCTCAGAGCACTTCTGCTCCAGGATGGATTCTCTTGCATAGATTAAAACAAGTCCAGATCTATTAAAGATCTTTAAAACATAATGACCATGAATTGACTTTTTAGTATGAGAACAACTTTATTTCTAAAACACTTCTCTTAAGATGTGGAATGTGAATTCTGACGTTATTATCTTGCCATTTATATTATTCTTAATATCTTGACCCTTGCAGTTCTAGGGGTAAATAATATAAATATTTGACACTTTTCACACATATGGTGCAAATTAGTTGATTTTCTCCCTTTCTTTTGGTTAATTCGAGCAAAAAAAAGAAAAAAAAACCTTAACCAAGCACAAAAATCAAAAAGAAGTGCTCAAATTAAGATATTAGATGTGCTTAAAACTAGATAGTATTCAATCCAAAATTAATATTTTAGATAAGTCTGTTATGTTTACCAAGGCTTGCATACATTTGATCTGAATTTCACTGAATTCTCTGGATTTCAGTGTCACTTGATCCTTCAAAAATCCTTCTAATATGCTGCATTTATTTGAAATATAAATTTTTGGGTAGTAATGTAAAAATATTTACGGTCACTTTTGATAAATTTAATGCATCCTTGCTAAATAAAAGTATAAATTTCTTCTAAAAAAAATCTTACTGATCCCAAAGGGAGAACAAATCAGCTTTCTGCCAAACACACAACAAAACTAAATAATAAACAACAAATATCTGGCATCCAGCTGGACTTGCTTCAGTTTGTTTGTAATTGTGAGTTGCTAAGGAGGAAGCCTGCAGCCATGTGGATGTGATCAGTCATCCGACCTGAGCCAAACAGACTCAGTCCATGTGTCAGAAAATGAATTCAGCAGCTCTTTGATCCCTCTCTGTTTCATCAGCTCCAGCTGAAGCGTGTTTGGGACAGTGATGTCATATTATTTACCCTTTTCCCAAACAGACAAACCTCTCCTGGTCGTCTCTGTTCAGTCGCTCCTTAGATTTGGTACAGTATATTTTGTCTTATAAGCGCTCGTAGATGTCAAGTTCGATTTAGAAATGTAGTCAAATTCTTGCTAAATATCAAAGCTCATTTGTCAAGCTTTAAAATAGAAACACAGTGGTCTGCGTGTGTTTGTGTCTGTGTGTTTGTTGAATGCAATGCACTAGATGCATGATGCTGCTTCTGATTTAATCAGATTTGATTTATGTACACTTTTTCTTTTTCAGCCTTCAAATACAGGCTTTTATTGTCAAATCAACATGTAGATGCATTACACTGCTTATCTGGTTTAGTCAACACAGTCTCATGGAAATTCATAACTATTTGACATAACTGTTATCTCATTCATATGTGTTTGTACGATCTACGTACAAGTGATGGTTGTGTTTATGGGTGGACCTTCACGCTTACTTTTTTTTAGTAAAAATGACAGTTCAGTATGTACCTCATACCAAAATTATACAATTTCTATATGTTGTTGAAATAGGCCTATAATCATTTAAACAGTGGCTGCCATAACAGATTTATTTATTAAACTTACATTAAATAATTAAGACATCACTAACAGGTAAAGTAAAATATAAAGTATATAGTCTAATATTTTGTGAAATGCTCTTTATAGACTTGGAGTCTTTCCATGGTTGAAACACTGATTGAGAGATTACTTGAGGCATGAGATGTTCATTCATGTTTATTTTGCATTAAAACTAGTAGTTTTAAGAAGAAGGGATGATTATGTTCACAAGGCGTTTATATGGCAATCTGTCTCACCACATTAAAGAGCATCATAGCGGCATTTATTGTTTGAATTTCCTGAAGAAAATAAAATTAATAAATGATTTCATGCTGACCCGAAAGACCCGTACTGAAAATTTCCGGCAAGAATATGTATACTGTTACACCCCTAATAAAAATTATACATCGTACAAATTCATATGAAATCTCCACCTCATAAAATAGTTGCGTTTTCATGTAAGATTGGGTTGGGTTTAGTAGGTTGCTCTGTCTTGTGCTGTTACAGTATGTTGTAGTTGTCGCTAAAAAGTAGTTGTAGGTAGGTGGTGATCGACTGATATGAGTTGTACATACCCAATATAATGAAATATTAATAGGACTGGCGTGACTGGCTTTTGATTACACTATTTTGATTGATCTTCATTATGATGAACCAGCAACTATTTATTTGAGTGTTGATTATGTCTAAAAATAAATAGCAGTTTAATTTTATAGTTTCATTTTAACCTTTATGTATGATGTATGAGTATGTATGAGTTTCTTTCTTATGTTGAACATAAAAGAATATATTTTGAAGAATGCTGGTAATCAAACAGATTATGGATCCTATTGACTTCCATAGTATTTCTTTCCCTACTATGGGAGTCAGTGGGGACTGACAACTGTTTGGTTCTTCAAAATATCTTCTGTGTTCAACATAAGAATGAAACTCCTACATGTTTGGTACGACATGAGGGTGAGTAAATGATGGCTATTTTCATTTTTGGATGAACTATTCTCTCAAATTTACATGTACTGTAGCTGATGCTGTTCACAACCAAATGAATCAAATCGAGATCAAAATCGAATCGAATCAAGAGCTTGTGAATCAGAATCAAACTGATTCATGAAATCTGTATCAATATCCAGTGTCAATACTTTTAAATAATTCATATTTCTTATAACTCAAAATATGTGAAAACTATGGAAGCCCGTTTCCGCCACTAAAAAACCCCCCAAAAAAAACAAGGTAATTGTGGCTTTTTATCTCGCAATTCTGAAAAAAAAAATCAGAATTGCAAGATAAGAACTCGCAATTGTGTGAAAAATAGAAAGTCAGAATTGCAAAATATAAAGTTGCAATTCTGACTTTTTTCTCGCAATTGCGAGTTTATATCTCGCAATTCTTACTTTATATCTCGCAAATCTTACTTTATAACACACAATTTTGAGAAATAGTCAAAAAATAGTAGCAATTCTGACTTTTTTCTCACAATTGCGAGTTTATATCTTGCAATTCTGACTTTCTTTTTTCTCACAATTGTGAGTTCATGAGAAAAAAAGTCAGAATTGGAAGTTATAAAGTCAGAGTTGCGAGATATAAACTCACAGTTGCAAGTCAGAATTGCAACTTTATTTTTTATTGACTGTTTCTCAAAATTGCGTGTTATACAGTCAGAATTGTGAGATATAAACTCTCAATTCAGAGAAAAAAGTCTGAATTGTGAGACAAAAAGTCGCAATTACCTTGTTTTATATTTTATTTGGCAATAAGTTTTATAAAAATAAAATACATTTTATTGGAGGAAACAGGCTTCCATATAAAAACAGCAAATGTCTTCTTGCAGTAGGTGTTTGTTGATTAATCCGTCTGATCAGTGTATCGGTCTGACACTTCTTCTAGTCATTTTGTAGAACTGTTGATGATGTTACACTCACTGACAAGTTCTTTTCTCTGAAGCTCATTCTTTTGGTTTAAAGAGCTGAAGCTCCGCCAATCCTTATGTTTGGATAACAAATCCCGCTCTCTGTGCCCGTTCCAGAGTTTGTCAGTGCTAGATGATTCGAACCCCAGCAGTCCTGCTGCTGATTTTTCTGGGCTGGTGGTGGAGCCCAACCTGTCAGGCCGTTCTCATACATTAACCTTCTCCTCCAGCGAGGTGAGTGCAGACCAGACATGACGCTCTCACCGTTCGTTTGCATGCGTTTCCTGCATTAAACAGACTGTCTGGAAGCTCAGGTATTGTCTCGTGCCTCCCGCTCTTCGTTCGTATTGTTCCTGTGTTGCATGCGTGTGCTGATGATGTTCCCTGTGTGTTTTCATGTGGCATATCACAGTAGTGTTTGTTTTGCATGACCAGGAGGATCAGACGCATGCTTCATGTTCATGTTCATCTCCTGTGCACAGAAATCATCCCACATTCATTCATATATTCTACAGTAGGTGCATTAAATTGAATGATGCCTGCTTCTAGGACCATGAGATTCACCTGGCGGATGTGTGTGTGTATTAGATGCTGGATGAGGAGCCTTGTTCTGGAGGGAAGGAGTATCACTGGCAGAACCGTCCTGTCTCTAATTGGACGTCCCAGCAGGTGTGTCATTGGCTGATGGGTATGAACATGGATCAGTACACGCCTGAGTTCAGCACACAGGCCATCGATGGACAGCAGCTCCTCAACCTGGACAGTGACAGACTGAAGGTGAGCGGGCTGTGCTCTCATAGCTGGATATATTTGGAAGAGAACTGTTTCTAATCTGGCATTATCTGGCATTAGTGTAGCCTTAAATACATGTGTATGTATTGTAATTAGAAATATCTTTTTATTTTGGCTCATTTTAATACTCTGCAATACAATACAATACTCTACATTTTAAAAGTGCATTAAGATCACTGCAAGATCGTCTGCTGACACGCTTGTGTTTAAGGACGGTTTGCAATGCTCTCCACAGGCTCTGGGTGTTTCCAGTCAGAATGACCGAGCCACCATCAAGAAGAAACTGAAGGAGATGAAGAAAGCACAAGAGAAGATGGAGAAACAGCGGGAAAAGCGTGAGAAAGAGGCCAGACGCAGCGGACGGCTGCCTGCCAGCACTGACTCTGTGTGCTGAGGATGTTCAGTGCATCACCTTTTCCTCTTTTATTCGTCTTCGTTCTTGACACACTCCATTGGCAGACTGTTACAACACATATGAGCCATTCTAGAGGAGTTGCTATGAGTGAATACGGTCTGTAACTCGTTAATAACAGTCAGACGGTCGAGCTGAAACACTAATGAAGCTGCTTATGAGATCATATTGTACTCTTTTCACTTCAGTCTGTGCAGCACAAATATGAGCAGAAATATACTGTTCCTCTACAGATTGTACCCAATGTTGCCTTCACTGTAAAAAGAAAAAAAGTTTTTAAAATAAATATTTTCTTTTTTTTTCAGTAAAATATCCCTAAAACAAGATTAATGTATTTGCATAAGAAAAGACAGATATTTAGAGAATATGCACAGTTTTGTTAAATGTATATTTTTATTGTTGTTTTAACTAAAAGCTTAAATCTCCAGAAGAAATTGCATTTAATTTAAAATAATCCCCTGAAAGAAAATAAATCTCTATTAATGTATCCTAAGAACGTTTAGATCATTTTCCTGGAAAACAAGACAAAATGCTGATTAAGAAAATGATTTTTTTTCAGTGTTCTGAGTAAGTGAGATATTATACTAGCTTGTAAGAAAATGAATAGGGCTGTCCAATTCATAGCAGACTAAAACTTTTATTAGTTTTAATTGCATTTTATGATACCACTGTAGGAGCTTGCTAAGGGATATATAAATATTCAGATGCCTTTTTTCACAACTATTTTCACAACTAATATTGTGGCACGAACAGTGCTTACAAAAAAGATTTTGTATTGTATTTTAGATGTATTTCTGGCCTGTGGTGCTAGACGGGTCATTCTGCTGGATCCTTGTACAGTTGAGTGATATTGAGCACTATGTTTTTACTAAAACAAAAGGGGAACATGGTTTATAAATGTACAAATGAAATATTTTATACACAATTATTAGCATAGCTTTAAGCGAGAGACTAACTTTTGTACACATTTTCTACTAAGTAGAATAGCTTGTTGGTTAAAACCATTTTGCTAATTCTGAAACGCAGAGAGTGAAACTCAAAGTGAAAGGTGTTTGAACATCTCATCTTGTTTGTTGTTTTTATTTGGACAGTTACTGCTTTTATATGATGGATATGGGTCATAAAGACATAATTGTTACACAATGTAGCATTGTTTTAATAGTGGCCATGGCCAAAATTGTATTTGACTAACAGAGGCTGTAATGAATTTAAGTACTGGATAATCATCTGATTGTAAGGAGAGGGATCATGTCATCCTGATTCTGTGTCCTGTGGTTATATTTTTCTACCTTGTAAAATACATGATTTTGAACAGACAAAAATCAAGCTTTCTATCTTGTACAAAGTGTATAAGCTGCTAAATAAATGCTTTCACCTCTTGTAAAAGAAGAGACTGTGTGTCTGTGTGTGTAATAGTATATGTGGTTTTTAAGGACACAAATGTGTATAATGACATGCGTACTACAACGTAAACATGGTTTATGAGGACATTTCCTGTGTACCTGTAAAACAAAAGGCTTAAAAACATACAAAACTGTTTTATGAAATTCAAAAATTGTCAGTAGTTTTCTGTAAGTGGTGCACTGTAAAAAATTTCCTTGTAAATTAACGGTAAAATACTGGAAGCAAGGTCTCCAGCAGTGCATCGTAATTTTACAGTTTTATTACTGTATTCTGAATTACAGCTTTTTTGTAATTTTACAGTAAAATGCTGGCAGCAGGGTTTCCAGCAGTGTACCGTAATTTTAAAGTTTCATTACTGTATTCTAGATTTTTTTTTCTTTAATTAAACGGTAGAACTGTTGCAATTTTGCCAATCATTAGCTTTATTATAAATATTTGTGCTTGAATAAATTCACAAACTGGCATTGTAATTTCATTTATACAAAAAAGTGGCAGCAAATACACAGAAAAAAGAAGACCAAGAGGGTATTTCTTATAGCACAGTATTTTTTAAGTGCCCAACAATAATTCAAATACTTTCTCAAAAAAGCAATCAAAATGGAAGAAGCAATTTGCAGTCCAATGGAAGAATCAGTCTTTGTGTATGTTAGAGAAAGATGAGATGAAGAGAGAAGAAAAATGAACCATAGCATTACAAAACAGACTATGTGCAAAATGAACCCTGCAAAAGTCTGTAGACATATTTAAACCGATTCAAGTTGACTATATAACCACAAAACAAGCTGCCATTTAAGGTGTATCTGTGTGCTATGAGTATGACATAGCATGGGCATGGGCTTGGGGTGTACGTTCCCCTAAAAACAGCCTTTCAGAAAGGGCAAAAAACTTTTGAACAACAATCTTATTTTGGTGTAATAAAAGTCAAAACCTGGCAAGGATTTGTAGAAGAGTCCAAGAAGATTTCATAAACATCAAACTGTCACCAACTCTGATGAAAGTGTAGCCAGGAACGGGTGTAGTCTGAAACACAAACATTAAAAAAAAAAAAAAAAAAACTTTGTAAGTTAAAATAACATCAAAAGAATTCCAACATTCACAAAAACAAATTAATTTACTTGATTACTTTAGAGAATTTTAACTTCTAAATTAAATATAATTCAGTAACTTACGGCCCTATGATTTCCACGATGTGGAAAACACGGACGGAATCCAGTCATGAAAACGGAATTAGTCAAATAATGCGGATGGTCACGGAAATTTACTTAAGAGGATTAGGGCCAAGCAATTAAAAAAAAAAAAAAGAGAGAGAGAGATTAAAGTCATTATAATGCGAGATTAAACTTGTTAAATTTCAAGAAAAAATAAGTCGAAATAAAATGTTGAGAATAAACTCATTAAATTATAAGAAAAAAATCGTGTTTCAAGAAAAAACTAGTTAAATTTAGAGAAAAAAGACAAAATAAAATGTTGAAAATAAACTCATTAAATTACAAGAAAAATGTTGTGTTTCGAGAAAGTCGTTAAATTTAGAGAAAAAAGTCAAAATAAAATGTTGAGAATAAACTCATTAAATTATGAGAAAAATTTTTGTTAGTGCGAGAAAAAGTCGTTAAAATTTAAAGAAAAAAGTCAAAATAAAATGTTGAGAATAAACTCATTAAATTATGAGAAAAATTTTGTTTCGAGAAAAAAAGTCGTTAAATTTAGAGAAAAAAGTCCAAATAAAATGTTGAGAATAAACTCATTAAATTACAAGAAAAAAATAATTTAGACAAAAAAATCTTTAAATTTAGAAAAGTCGAAGTAAAATGTTCTCCTAATTTAATTAGTTTATTCTAAACATCAATTTTGACTTTTTTTCTTGAAACAACTTTATTCTCTAAATTTAATTTAATTCTCAACATTTTATTTCGACATTCTTCTTGAAATTTAAGTTTAATCTTGAATTATAATTACTTTAATCTCGAGATACTTTAATCTTTTTTTTTGCTTGGCCCTAATCCTCTTCCATAGAATTTGACAAATTTTGGATGAATACATTAAAATAGTGTTGTACACCTAATGAAATCACGATGTGGATTAGTGTAGGTTAATATTAAACTGCAAAAAGACTATTTAAATATGATTACTGCATGTTCTGTGTGTCTCTGTGTGAATGAATGGCGCAGATGCATGGTTTTGTTTATTACAAACATATTGATGCACACATAATGCTTGTGTTTTCAGCGCCTGTTTTCTCACCATATGAGGACAGGAAAACATGAACTTCATATAAGAGCTTCTTTGAAAGCCACTTTACCAGCATTTTACAGTTTTATTTGTGAAAAACTATCGTCATTTCATGTACACACACACACACACACACACACACACACACACACACACACACACACACACACACAAAGCTTCTTCACATCAACCGTTCAAAATAAAAGTTTGGTCTAATGTGAAGTAATTGTTTTCAAAGTAATATAATAACCATTAAAACGGAATTTGGAAAAATTAAAGCGGATTTACTTTATAATGACAGGTGAGTTGTACTTTATATTTTAGAGCAGTAAAATTTACTTAAAATCTACTTGTGAAAGTTGTTACGGAGATTTTATCAAGTAAATTTTACAGAATTTTTTTTTTCAATGCAGAGCACTCACATAAAATCTTTCATTATCCCTAAAAGTGGAAAATGCTTTTCTCTTTTTAAATGCTAATTGTATAATTTCTTCTTATCAATTCAAGATTTATTGTAAATAGGCCTATCACGATTTGGTCGATATAATCAACTGTGTTGACTGCGATATAATCAACTGGTTCATACAGAAACTCCTATGTGTGTTTAATGGAATTTTAGGGCTTTACTTTTTTGGTTTTCAAGGACTAAAATCCGAGATCTTACTTATCAGACTCTTTTGTTGTTATCTTTCAAATTCTAATAAACTAATAAAACTAAATGGGACAAATAAAGTGCAGCACAAAAGCATGCAATGACTGTGGCAACTTTAACATTTGAAAGGATATTATGGTAAAGTTATCGCTTTCCTTATTCAAACTGATTTTTTTTTTCCATGAATATGTTTGACCTGAAGAATGAAAGTTTTATCATACACTTGGGAAATTATGATCTATATCACTGCTTATCAACACTAGGGTGTGTGACAGTACACTTAACTCACTACATATACAGATACTTGTTTCACTAGAATGAGCTTTAGGTGTAGGGCGATAGAAAATAGAGTTTGTACAGTATAAAAAAAAAAAATTACGCCTATGGAGAAACCACAAATACAAGTATGCATGTGTCTGTGTGTGTTGAATCCAAAATCCAGCTTCCTTCACACTAGAGCCATGTTCAAAAGGTGAAAATGGATAAAGCCTGTTCAGTCACTGCTAAATTACCTATTAAATCAAGATGAATCAATTACCTAGATTCAGATCAAACGCTTTCGAAGCACCGCTTCGTGAAGATTCGAAACCTTTGGTCAGTCCAAACCATAGACTGTAGTTCAAACCTGTGATTATGGAACAACCAAAGTCACGTGTTTTCATTAAACCAGCCACCGTTACGTCATGAACTCTTTTAAAATTTCAGTGACTTTGTGAACACATTTTACCTGTCCACAGATCAATTTTATACATTTGCAGATATTTTTAAGGAACATTAGTAGTTAATAGTCTTATAGTTAATTAGTAGTTAATAGCCAAGCCCTGCAAATTAATAAAATAACACATAGGCTACAGAAACTTAATATTTAATGGAATTTGATTCTGTAAATTGCATTTGGTAGATTACACTTTCAAAAAAACATTTGCAATGGGTTTTGCAAAAGCTGTTTTAACCCACGTCAGGGCTGTGGTTGTTGCATTTACACGTTCTGCCCAGCAGGCGTCACCAGCGTGTGTTGATTGGAGGCCTTCAAAACAGTGTTGCCAATACTGCCCTAGCAACTTTTTCTTCCACAAGCACCTAGCAAATAAATAAATAAATATTTGGCAACTTTTAGCAACTTTTGATAGGTGACTTAATAAAAGGAACACATTTTATTTATCTAAATTACACAAAAAGAGGAAACCAAAAATGACAAGCACCACACATATCACCTGAATTACGTTAGCTGCTATTTGCAATTGTTCAATTTGATAATAATAATAATAATAATAACAACAACTATAAATTAATAATTGTTCATTTATTATATACCATGTTAGTAGCCTGTGACTGTTGATCAGTTAGTACACTGTACAGGGATATTATATCCCCCAAATGTGTGACAGACAGGCTTGATTTCCAAATCACAATGTGCAAGTTTACACTTCAGTCTGTCTCATGATGACAGCAAAATAAATATACTGCATACTGACTTACACATTCAATTGTAAGTTTAATAAGTAATGAAACGCATACTGAATCACACTCAAAAATAATACACACTCAGAATACACCAGAATTACAAGAGCCTAATTGTCTATCTGGGATGTGACGGCACTAGCAACACCTGTGCTAACTTACAATACTGGTAGCACATGGTAAAGTGCAAAACCTTTTCATTAGAAATTACTAGAAAGATGTAGTGTTCCAACATGCTCTGTTGTGTATTCCCAGTCTCTCTCGTTACTCGTCTGTCCTGATCTACACGGGGCGGATAGATGAAGGAAAGATGCTGTTTGGGGTGCGCAGGTGAAAGGTGCGAGAGGGAGTCCGGGCGTTGAGATCAGACTAGAAGCTGTGTAAGGTGGTCATGTCTTTGGGCTCTTTGCTGGGGACACACCAGTCGTCCGCTTCATGGATGGTGTTATAATGCTTCCAGGCGGATTTGTTGTAAACGGGAAGCCTCTCGATGGACTCAGGGATTAAAATACATTATTAGAAATGGAATCCAGAAATGAGAAAGAATATAAATCAGGCATTATTTCAGTAAATAATAACTAAACCAGTAATTCATATTTTAATAATAATTATTATATTTATTATTATTATAATAGTTTTACTGCTGTCGAACGAATAAGCACAAATAATCGCATCCATAATCGCATATTTTTTTTTTTTTACATAATATGTCTGTATACTGTGTATATATATTATGTATATATAAATATAAACACATGCATGTATATATTTAAGAAAAATTTTTATATATTAAATATATTTATATAAAATCTAAGAATATAAATATATAAAATATGTAAATGTTTTCAATATATATGTGCATATGTGTGTATTTATATCTACTTAATAAATAAAAACAGTACACACATATATAACGTAAACAAAAACTTATTTTGGAATGCGATTAATCGTGATTTAGTTTGACAGCACTAAATATTTTATAATAACTAGTAAATAATAAATAGTTAATAATGTATAATAACAAAAGTTTTTTTTTTTTTTTTTGCATTGAGACACAATTCAAATGTTGGCTTTGTAGTTTTTCCATCATATTTTTCCCCATTACTGTAATGACATTTTTAAAGTAATATAAAACATGCAAAAAATCTCCTAAAATATGTCCTAAAATACAACTGAATATTTTAATGCAAATAACTATAATAAAAATACATAGATTTGTTTGGGTGGATGAAAGAGGTTGTTTTTTATGTATTGTTGTTGTTGAAGGAGTTGTTAATTATTATGTTATTAATAGTATCTTTTGCAAATCCCTCCATGGAGTAGAGCTTCAGGTCACCTTGGAAATATCTGGCGTAAAGTCTGGAGATGGGCAGCTCATAACCAAAACCAGCCTGAGACCACAACACAACACATGCCATCAATACACAGGGTTTCTGCAGGATTTTTAAGCTCAAAAATTAAAAATTAAAATGTATTCATACATTTAATCATGGTAGCATTTGGTGTACTGAATTTAATTTATGCTGACATATCCATTTTATCAAATTCTCATTACTGTAATGTGTCTAGATGTTTTACTTTTAAGGGTTGTTTTTTTTTTTTGTTTGTTTTTTTTTGCTGTACTGAAGTTTTTTTTTTGTTTTAATTTATTGATTAAATGTTAATTTAATTGTATTTTTTTTTTTTGTTATGGTTTGATTTGCTGTATTTATTTTGTTTTGATTTTAAAGAAAAATGTGTCCCTTTTAGACTTGCACTCTATTCATTTATTGCTTGTTTTCTTAAAAAAAAAAAAACACTAGCTTTTCTAATCTTTTTGAATTATATATATTTGTTTTTTTTATTTATTATACAATTAACAAAAGACAAAAAAAAACTCCTCTAACACTAGCTTGCTCTATTATTTCTCTATTCTATCTGTTTTCTTTTTATTGATTATATAAACCTTGTTATGTGTACTGTGTTAAGCCAACAGAGACTTGTGTATCATTGCTCTTTTGTTGATTTTGTTTGCTTCCATTGTCCTCATTTGTAAGTTGCTTTGGATAAAAGCGTCTGCTAAATGACTAAATGTAAAAAAAGTCTTTTAAAAAAAACTAATGATAATTTTGAGGGAACGTTTCTTCTAATTGTCAATACCTTAATTACTGCTACATGGTAATGAGATGGACAGATCACAGTCACCCTTCAGGACATCAGTGACACAGCAGCAGCGTTCCAGAAGCCCCATTCATCAGACTGTGCATTTCTGCTGTCCATAATGGAGCCCATTATAAAGCATCGTGTGTGTGTGTCTCACTCTGCTGGTTCAGGAGCATTCTGATGGAGATCCTGCTCATGTAGAACCAGTCAAGTACTGGATGTTCTGGCTGGAGACCGGGTCGGTCCCGTAGCTCTCCTTGTATTCCACCACTCCTTGAGCCATGGTGGGCACCGCATCATTGTGACGGTTCCTGATCTTAATCACAGCATCTGTGAAGCTAAAACAACAGTGTGTGTGTGTGTGTGTTAGCACAGGTAGGACTGAGGTCTTCATGGGTCCACTTGGATTGAGACCCAAGTGCATTTGTGTTCAAAACTTATACGGGTGCCTGTTTCTTGACATAATTCAGATTATCCTACAGTATATGCTATGAGGTGTTTAATTAAGTTTTGTATGACTCATCTATAAGCTCGTTAAAATTATATGATCTTCTCTTGTTTTGTGAGAGTCCACTCTGTTTTCCTTCCGCATTAAGTGGGTCCTTGGGTCACGTGACTATTTGTGGTATTGTCGCGGATGGGCCTTTTCCTTTTTTGTGGGTTTCTCTGCACTGGAATTCGTCATAGTTGGGTTAACTTTGAGAGCAGTGAATGGGAGAGTACCACAAATATATTTTTTGCATTCCCATTTGCTCAAATAGCAAAAGAAGAACTCAACAATAGTGTTTTCATGACTTTCAAAAATAAAAAATATAAAAAAAAGGAAAAAAATTGAGAGAAGCTGATAACAGCAGTCAGAAGAGAAAACAATTAGCATTAACTAGTTGTTGTTGTTGTAATTTGATGCAAAGGTGATATAATACAAAGTACAGTGATATAATTCTACATACATTAAAACGTATATATAACACTTTTTTAGGAGGATTTACGATGCTGATGACCGTTAAATGCATCATCGCAGTCTTGTGAAAAGGGTCCATTAGTTACTAGTTAGTTACACCTCTGACTGCCTTAGCTTTTTGATTGGTAGTGGGGATTTTAATTAATCAGTGATCTTTTGAATCTGTTCACTTAATATATTCTGTTAACTTTTAATTAAAAAGTCTGCCTAAAACAACACAAATTTGCCTCATATTTTTGTTATGTATTCATTCCGTAGATTTCATTGTTTTGTTTCATCAAGTCTCGTTAAGCAGAATAGTTAAATTCTTTGTACTTCCCATTTTAGACACACCTATTTTGCACAAGTATCTTCAACCAGGAAACTGTTTCAGTTGTTCAGAGAAAGTGGAACTTAAGTGCTGTTGAGCTAAAGTTTGTTTCACTGTCTGAATGTACATGCAATGAAATGGCAGAAACCATTTTTTCTCAGGATCAGTTCAGATGTCCAGTGTGTCTGGATCTACTGAAGGAGCCAGTGGCCATTTCCTGTGGACACAGTTACTGTATGAGGTGTATTACAAGCCACTGGGATCTTGAGGATGGGAAGGGAGTCTACAGCTGTCCTCAATGCAGACAGACCATTACTCCAAGACCTGCTTTATATAAAAACACCATGCTGGCTGAAGTGGTGGAGCAACTGAAGAAGACTAAACGCCAGGTGTCTGTTCCTGCTGGACCTGAAGATGTGGAGTGTGATGTCTGTACTGTGAGAAAATATAAAGCTGTCAAGTCCTGTCTGGTGTGTCTGAACTCTTACTGTCAAAATCACCTCCAACAACATGAGAATTTCTTTAAACGTAAGAGACACAATCTGATAGATGCCACTGGACGACTTCAGGAGATGATCTGTCCAACACATAATAAACTACTGGAAATCTACTGTCATACTGACCAGCAGTGCATTTGTGCACTGTGCACAATGGATAATCACAAAAATCACAATACTACAGCAGCTGTAGCAGAGAGGACAAAGAAACAGGTATGAACTGATAATGAATTTATGTATTTACAGAATATACTGTCTTTCTACAGTGTCTGTATTTAATGCACTAATTGGAAAGTCACTCTCAAGTTACTAATTACTTTCTAAAGATGAATAACTGTGAAAGCCTGTGCAGACCAAGGACCATAACTATAGTCAGTTTCAACGGCAACAACATAACGTTACTGCGCATGTGTGCTTTTGTGGCCTAAACTTAACTTCCGGTAGACATCCACAAAGAATCAATAACAACAGCAAAGTCCCTCCTAAAGATATGTTTAAAAACCACGCTGTATATTGTAAATAGCAATGTTTTAGAATTTAAATAATTGTGTAAGTAGTAAAACAACACAAACAGGGCAAAAATGTGTTTTAAGTTTAGAAACATTCTGAGTCCCCCCCTCACTTGCCTCACAGTGCTTTGTTCCAAATTCCTGCTTTCCTCTTTTACATCACCTACACACACACTAGTCCTATGAGAGAGAACAAAGTCAATAGTTGTGAAACTCCAGTAATTAAGGCTGTCAAGGCTATTTTATTCACTTAGACATCAGTGATTATTTCCTCTTTAATACAGATCATGCCAATGTATTTTTCGATGAGTCCCGTATGTTAGCAATAATAACGTTACCGGTTTGAGGGGTAGGGTTGCCAGGTTTTCATAACAAAACCCTCCCAATTAATACTCAAAACTAGCCTAAAACTAGCCCAAACTAACCACGTTTCAAGGGGGTCCCCCTGAAAATCGCATTCCGGGTCGCTTCAACCTGCAGACATGAAAAACAACAGTGATAAAGTAGCCCAATTCCACAGGAGAAAAATTGACTTGGCAACACTGTGATGTATATTAAAGGGTTAGTTCACCCAAAAATTAGAATTAGACTGTGTTTTACTCACCCTCGAAGCATCCTAGGTGTATATGACTTTCTTCTTTCAAAAGAATCCAGTTGGAGTTATATTAAAAATTGTCCTGGCTATTCCAAGCTCTATCATTGCAGTCAGTGGGTGTTGCAGTTGAACAGTCCACAAGTCTGCCTCAACCAGTCTCCTCTTGGTTTATTTCAAAATCCTCCGACATTCTTCTTTACAAATCCTTGGTTTGTTCCTCTAATTCATGTCTGGCATTTTGTTTTGTTTTCTCTCCACATTCGTCACTAATCACGCAACGCCGACATACACCTAGGATGCCTCGAGGGTGAGTAATTTATGGGCAAATTATTTAAATATGAAAACATACTTACAGGCTGTAAAAAGCGCCAGACTCTCCTTGCAAACTTGGAATTGCCCCACTTTGTAGAAACAACTCTCTCAGGTCCAGGAAACAGTCTTCCAGTCTTAAAATGCACTGCACACTTTTGAATATTTGGGTTGAACTGTTCTGGAACAGTGTTGTAAATACAACTTAACCACTGATTTCTAGGTGTGTCCTCTTTTGGAAGGCCAAACAAAGTAGTTTCACTTTCACAACAAAACACACAGTGTCTCCACAACATGGCAGCGGTGCTGGCGGCATTAGCAACAATACTACAGCAAGAATCAAAGTTACGCCTTCTTTCTTTGCGTGAACATTTGGGCGGTGTTATGCAAATCTTCCCACACAGTGATGTAGACATGTGGGGGCGTGTTTAAACGAGGAGTTTTAGGAGAGTGTGGACGAGTCTAAACTATTATAAAAATAATATATTTTTTGAGACTTTAGTCTTTGCAACTTATCTATGCATGAACAGCTTTTAACACTCCAAAGAGAAAGGAAAACTTGAAATTGCATCATATGACGCCTTTAAGCTGTCATTTATTTGTATTCATAAAGTCAAAAGGTAATCTAATAATGTGGTCTAAGTTTAAATGTTAGAAAAATAAATACTTTTTAAGACATCTTGTCATACCAAAAGCGGACATTTCTGTAGAATGACCCTTTTGACAAAGTATCAACTGCATTGTGTTTTAAGTTTTAATGTTTGATGGATAAATAATCTGTTATGTTTGTTTGTGTGTGATATGTTTTTTTTGTGTTGTATACTTTTTTCCTATTGTCTTATTAACAATGCATCAAGTTAGCAGTGCTGGAACTGATATCACTTAAATGAAAACTTGAAAAACACTGTGCTTTTGTAAAATAAAGTAAACAAACAGGATGTCGCTTTCTGCCATTTGAGTTTCCTTTCTGTGAACAAATGAAGCTGATGTCATGTGCTGATCAGCAGGGTGGTGAAGAAAGGTGATGGTTGATGCGTCTCTCACTGAACAAAAGAGTATACTTTAAGTTTAAGAACAGGCTTGCGCACTCAAGGAGTGCGGTTTGTGAAATGGCAACAGCTTTGTGAGATCGTGGTATCCTACCTCTCTCATTCGGCAACAAAAACGGGACCAAATATTCCATAAGTATTTCCATATTTGCTCAATGTATCTGAATGCGAAAACTTTTATTTATTATGTAAATTATACCGAATTTTGTTCCCACTTCAGTCGGGGGGCGTTCCAACGGTGAAACACAGAGGCATGACGGCGCGCTGATGGGGCCTTTGGTTCATTTGGTATTTTATTTAGAGACGGGGTCATGTTCTATGGAAATGTCCATTTTTCTGTCCCTAGTCTTAAGTCGCGCGGGCTTCATAAATATGAACACTTGGACAAAGCAACACGTGACTTAGGGATTGGTGGCTTTATAAACGGAGATAGGCCCCGTATATACTGGTAACGGAATATCCACCATATGACTCCATATATGGAACCAGAAATCGCAATATATATATATACTCATATCGCCCCCAGTAATCTAACAATATATATATATATAGATATATAGAGTGGTCAACGGGCCCAATTATATAGACCGTGTTCCCTGAGAGGGTGGGAGGGCGGTTGACAAAATATAGTCTTACAGTGGCACATAATGAGCAAGCCTAAACAAAAATGTGAATATATATGGACCGTAAATATATATGAGAGTGTGGAGATAATTATCTATGCACTAGGGATATGGGACCATCGGAAATATACAGCATGATGTTTTGGAGCCCGGGCGGTACGAGAGAGAAAGTCAAAATATGCCCACCGAGCCTCATTAAAATCAAACCTTTAGGGTTTTATATATATATATTAAAATGAAACAATATGTTGTTTGAACAATTACACCTTCTTGAGCCATCAATGTGGCAATATGGCACTGTACAGAGGGAAATTTTTTTATTTTGAGGTATGTAAAGGGTTTTTGTTGTTTATAGGGAAAGTGCTTTATACCCTACTTCATAAACTGAAATGGAAAATCAAATATTTGCATGTAAATGAACATAAAAAAACTAAACGCAAAATGCCAAATCGAAAATATATAAATGGAGGTAGGTGGTCCCCTTGAGGGTTGTGGTCATTGGTGTTACCATTTAAAAGAGCGAAAAATCTTTTATTTTGAAATAAAAACCCCCCTGTAACTCACTCGACTTCCTTCTTCCTATTTCCTTAAGAAATCTATTAAGAAGACCCATGTAAGTCCACTGGCACAGTCTAGGACTTTTCAAGAACACTTCTTTATCAGTGACACAAATGTTCTCATTTATGTCATAAGATACAAAAGGAAAGGATTGTGACATTCCACACTCCTTTTCTGCAGTCAATCCTTGGGTTGAAGACTCACTGGTGTGACCCCCCGGTAGTCTACTCTTAGTGCTATGAACCCCGCTTGTTAGGCCATCTATTTCTGGACAAAAGTGAATGTAGCGGGGAAATGGCCAGGCTGACATGCGGAAGGAGAGAAGCAGGCCGTGACGTGAACACTTTCCTTCAGTCTGGATACGTAGTGTTTGACAATCACTGAGCTTTCGTCCTAAACACAGAAACAGACGAACAAATACAAATGGACATCACTACTCCTTCCAGTGGTGATCCTTGCTGCCATGAAACTACTTAATTCAGGTGAGAATATACCATGATAAGATGAGGTAAGCATGGTGGTTTGATAACTTTGCAGCAGCAAACGTGATAGTCCCATAAAAGTTGACCCTCATGCCCTGGAGTCCCACGAGTGCCCGACAGTGGTGAGTGTTGCTGAACCACCCTTAGACCGGGAGATGTTCTTGATGAGGTCTTCTTCTCAGCGGAGATAAAAGACTTACTGCCGGGCTCGCCCTTTTACCGGGCAGTCCCGTATTACGGCGAAATGTCCCGCAGTTACAGGCAAAGGCCCTGGACCTAGCCTCTCCTTTCCTCACGGGAAAGCCGAGCTCGCCCGACATGCAGGGCTCGGGATCGTTAGACGGGGCTGGACCGCATCCGCGCCGCGGGATCGCGCTGGTCACTGCTGCTCCCGGGAGGATTGAGTGGGTACCCTTCAATCGTGTCCGACTCGCAGACGTCGGGGACATCCACGGCGAAGTGCCAGGTTAACCAAACCATTGAGTGTCGGTAGTAAAATCCAGCGCGTAGATTTCTCTCAGGTATGATTGCGGTAGCCAGCCCATGCAAGACAGAACTTATCCCACCTGCTTCTCCTCGTTCCACTTGATGACACTCGCCACGCCAAGGTCCGGAACTCGATTATAGGTATCTGATACAGATTCTTCCGCGTTCTTAGGTCACCGGCGAGGGTCCGTTGCCGCTTCTCTTTCCCGCGAGCCCCGCGCGGTTCAAAACACTCTTCTCATCGCGGGCGGCGAGTGTTCTGATGAAACGAGGCACCACATGTCAGATCTTGGTTCTCCTCCAAACAACGCCCGTTCTCCCACACAGCCGCTTGCCCGCCCAGTCAGTAGCCTTGTGAGCGCGGAATGCCACCTCCTTACTCTGTTCTCGTGGCAAAAGCCTGGGCTCTTGCAGGAGAGGAAATGATGAACAACGTTTGGTCAGGAATGCTCTGACACTAGTTCGGCTCACCCCGTTGTATGATTCAGGAACAGGGGGCGGGGCGGGGCTCCGACTGGGAGACGCTCGGTGTGGTGGTACGGGAGGGAACGGCCGGTTCTGTGGGCAGCGCAGTGGGAGCTCGTCGATGTTCATTTGCTGGGGTGGAGCTCGGACACATGCACACAAGAGATTGAATTAGACCGACCCCCCCCCAACTCAGTATTGTTCCTCTCCTGGTGCACCATCCGGCAATGACTGACCTGATGGACTTCCTCAAAGCCGAAAAGAGGAAGAGGGATCCGCTTGCTGCTTTCACATTGTTGGCAAGATGTTTCTGTTCATGTCATGAGAGGTGGTAAAAAAAACAAAAAACACAACGTGTAACAGCGAATAGGTGGTCAGCGTGCTTGATGGTGGATTTCCAGACGAGACGAGACGAACATCACAGGACACCGAACAGGAACAAGACTCAGGAACAGAACTGGAAAACGGATCACGACGACACAACCTGTGGACATCCAACAACGATCTGACAAAGAGATGAGAGTGTGGTGAGTCCTTATAGTCTGAGTGAATTGGCAACAGCTGGTGCAGTGAATGAGATCAGCTGGCAGCTGATCAGCCGAACGAGCAGACACGCCCACTCACACACTCATTCACGCACAGAGCAACAATACACGGGACACGAAGAAACCAGTGAATTCATGAACCGTGACAAAAATACAATAATGTATTCATAACTATCAAATATTTGATGTAAATGACATAAAAAACAAAACAAAATGCCAAATAAAATATATAAAATGGAGTTAGTGGTCCCCTTGAGTTGTGTCATTGGTGTTACCATTTAAGAAAAATCGTTTGTTTTGAAATAAAAAACCCCCTGATTACATCACTTGACTTCCTTCTTCCTATTTCCTTAAGATCTATTAAGAAAGACCCATGTTAAGTCCACTGTCTCTTTTCAGTTATCAGAAATGTTCTCATTTATGTCATGATTTCATATGAAGCTTTTAGTTGAACTCACTGGTGTGAACTACTTTATTGTTAGGGAATTGTAAAAAAAAAAACTAGAATACAAATGGATTAAACTACTTAATTCAGTGAGTATACCATGACTGACAGCATGTGGTTTGATAACTTGCAGCAGACATTTTGTAAAATCCACGGTGTGGACGAGTCTTAACTTTTATAAAAAGAATATCTTTTTGGGTTTGAAACTTTAGTCTTTGCAGCTGTAGGGATCTTATCTATGCACGAACAGCTTTTAACACTCCAAAGAGAAAGGAAAACTTGAAATTGCTAATAATGTGTTCTAAGTTTAAATGTTAGAAAAAGAAATACATTTTAAGACATCTTGTCATACCAAAAGACCCTTTTGATAAAGTACCAACTGCGCTGTCAAGTTAGCAGTGCTGGAACTGATATGTCTTGTTTGTGTGTGTGTGTGCTCCGGGCGCGATCACTTCAACCGTTTCCTTATACCAGCAGAATCAACTTAAAACTCTCCAGTTGTCTTATTAATAATGCATCACTGAAAAGGTCTACTTTTATTTGTGGACACTCACAATGAAAACAAAACATTGTGCTTTTGTAAAATAAAGAAAACAAATAGGATGTCACTTTCTGCCATTTGAGTTTCCTTTCTGTGAACAAATTAAGCGTGTCACAAAAATGAACATACATGCTGAAACTCGGCATAAACATTATAAGCTACATTACGTGTCACACTGTTTTTCCCCTTGTTTATCTGTTAACTTAAATATATTTTAAGTATTTATTACTTGTATGTACTGCAGATTTTAAGTATATTACATTTAGTATTTTCACAAAAATTTCACAATTTAAAAAATTGTAATTTGTACTACTGTCTGTTCTAAATAAATGAAAAGAAACCTAGCATAGTAGGTTTGTTGTTTTTTCCTGTTGTACAGAAATCATATCATGACCCCCAAACCCTGACATCTCTGTATCGTTACACCCCTACTAAATAATAATAATTGACTAAAAACATTTGCAAGGTTTTTAAGCTAAAGTAGTACACAAGCTACAGCAAAAGTGAAACTCCTTCAAATCTCCAGTGATATCTCTTTCAAAGGGGGCAGTCCAGCATTGGCCATAGTTATCGTTCCAAGACCCCTTGTCTTGGCCATGGCCACTTACTGCTCCTTGATAGCAGCCATGGAAGCTGTTCCCTGCTCTAACTTCATTTATATGCCAGCGCTGCTTCTGGTTCTAGCTCTGCTAGCTCACCAGATGCTCTCAGCTCTCCAGAAGCTCCCAGCTCTGCCGGTGCTCCAGAAGCTCTCAACATTGCCAGTGCTCCAGAAGTTCCCAACATTGCCAGTGCTCCAGAAGCTCCCAGCATTGCCAGTGTTCCAGAAGTTCACAGCATTGCCAGTGCTCCAGAAGCTCCCAGTGTTTCCGAAGTTCCCAGCATTGCCAGTGCTCCAGAAGCTCCCAGCATTGCCGGTGCTCCAGAAACTCCCAGCTCTGCCGGTGTTCCAGAAACTCCCAGCTCTGCCGATGCTCCAGAAACTCCCAGCTCTGCCGGTGCTTCAGAAACTCCCAGCTCTGCCGGTGTTCCAGAAACTCCCAGCTCTGCCGATGCTCCAGAAGCTCCCAGCTCTGCCGGTGCTCCAGGAGCTCCCAGCTCTGCCGGTTCTCCAGAAACTCTCAGCATTGCCAGTGCTCCAGAAACTCCCAGCATTGCTAGTGTTCCAGTCTAGGGTGACCATACGTGCCATTTTCCATGGACACGTTCTGGCCAGGATATCTATATTGCCTAAAATATCCAGGTTTTGGCTTTGTTTTCCTGTTTTCATACATGTTGAAGGTAATGATCTAAAAGTAGTTTGACCTTTTTTTTGTGTTTTTTTTAATTATTAAGGTATTCGTGGTGCGAGAGAAGGTGGGATTTAGAATGGTCAAAGCACGGAGCCACAGGCTGCCATCATGTCTATTTTGGAGCCTGAGCCAGCCGTACAGTTTTCAGAGATGTTGTGGTCCCCAAAGGGTTGGCTGGGATTATGATCTTTGTCATCTCAAGGTTAAGCTGAAGGTGAAATTCCTTCATTCAGGCTGAGATATCACAGGCAATACGAGCTGCATAGCAGTGATAACAGAAACCATATGCCTTTCCGATTGTGCCTGGTGAGGTTGTGTATATAGAGAAAAGCAGTGGATCAAGCACTGAACCCTGGGGCTCCCCAGTGATTAGCACCTCTAGTTTCTATTGACAGAAGGATAGTCTCTGTGTAATATCTGCTTTTGTAGTCAGATTGATTGTTTTCAAGATCAAACAACTCTTTTGAGAGGATGGAGGGAAATTGGTCTGTTATTTTCAACGGCTGTAGGGTTAAGTTTATTTATTTATTTGTTTGTTTAAGCACTCAAGCTTCCTTAAATGTTTTCAGAACATTTCCAGTATAAAATATATGGAAAAACTGCACTGAAAATGTATATTTAAATACAGTAAAACCTGTATGAGCTTATGATCTCTTGAGTCACAGTTAATTTAGTTTCTTCATTCTTGTTTTTCTTTATAGTCGTCTAGCATCATACTACAAAGTCTGAAACCTCATTTATATAAATTCAAATAAATATCATTAACTATTAATGAATTCATACAATCGTTTCCGTTCTATATTTCTATACAGCTTTATGCAGCATTTCAGAAGTTTATAGTGTTATTTGATTTTCATGAAGGTGGTTTTGGCAGAGAGGAAGAGGAAGTTCCACTTGAGAATCCAGCAGAGGGAAAAAGATCTCGAGAAGCTGAGAGAGGCTGTGGAGTCTCATGAGGTGAGTTTAGAAGAAGAAGGAATGTCAGTTTGAACTCTCTTTCCGTGTTTAAGCCTTTTCAGTCCCACTGAAGTCCACTGTGGATCACAGGCTGTTTGTGATGTGTGTTTAACAGCACTCTGCACAGACAGCAGTAGAGGACAGTGAGAGGATCTTTACTGAGCTCATCCGCTTCACTGAGAGAAGCTGCTCTGAGGTGACAAAACGAATAAGAGATAAGGAAAAGGCTGCAGTGAATCGAGCTGAAGGACTTATCTATCAACTGGAGCAGGAGATTGATGAACTGAGGAGGAGAGATGCTGAGCTGGTGCAGCTTTCTCACACAAATGATCACATCCAGTTCCTGCAGGTAACAGGTCTGAAATACAGATAGCAAGGTCTTGACTTTCTTCATTTCCATTTTTACTAAGACTTGATTGGCAATGTTTGCTAAAGCAAATATCACTAATAATAATAAAAATATATATATTTTTCCCCCTTATCTTTATTATTTGTGTTTATTTCTTCCTGCAGAGTTTCCAGTCTCTCGCTGTATCTCCTGAATCTACAGAGACCAGCATCACTGTCAGCTCTCTCCTCTCTTTTGATGAAGTGAAAAAGTCTGTCTCTCAACTGAAAGAAAAACTGCAGGATTTCTGTAGAGAGGAGATAGAAAAGATATCTGGCAGAGGTATAAAAAATCAGACATACATTAAGTCTTAGAAATAAGACTTGCATCATGTAGAATAATATCAAAGAATATATTAAGTATGTGTGTCTATTTCCTTAGCAACATACATTGAAATTATTCCCACCAATGAACTCAAGATCAGAGAGGACTTCCTGCAGTGTAAGACATGATACACACACACACACACACACACACACACACACACAAACAAATAAACAAACAAACACACAGTGCAATAAACTTTACATAAATTTTTCAGTTTTCACACAAGCAGACCATATAGTGTCATTCATCTTAAACCTATCAATCTAAATAGTCGACATATTTAGAAAGTTATTGTGTATAAAGTACATGCTAAGCTAAAAAAATTATTTCATTTTGAAATTCTGATTAATTGCTACTGATAGACAAAAAAAAAAAAAAACTGTATACAAGTCTGGTATCAGATAAGGATTTTTAAATATTAAACAAAACTGGAATGTTCCTAACTGTACTGGTTACATACATTTAAAAAAATGAATATTTTTTTAATAATAAACAGCCAGAAATAATAAAATGTTGCATTCACCATACTAAATGAAATAGATATAGGCTACTAATAACAGATGTATTTATTTATATATTATGTGACATACTGTAAGCTCAAGCTCATTTATATTCAGTTCAATGATTGTGTGTTTTATACTCATCAGATTACAGCTGGTTCACTCTGGATCCAAGCACAGCGAATAATCGTCTCTGTCTGTCAGAGGGGAACAGAGTGGCTACTTTTACTTCCGGAGTCCAGCAGTATCCTGACCATCCAGACAGATTTGAGAGATATTATCAGGTGTTGTGTAGGGAGAGTGTGTGTGGACGCTGCTACTGGGAGTTCGAGTGGAGCGGGGGTCATGGTGTGGGTATATCAGTGTCATATAAGAGCATCAGCAGGAAAGGAGAGAGAAATGAGTGTGTTTTTGGCCTTAATAATCAGTCCTGGAGTTTGATCTGCTCTACCTCCAAATTTTCATATAGTCACAATAACAGACATGCTAGACTCTCTGTACCCTTCAGTTACTGTAGAATAGGAGTGTATGTGGATCACAGTGCAGGGACTCTGTCCTTCTACAGCATCTCAGACACAATGAGCCTCATCGACACAGTCCAGACCAGATTCACTCAGCCGCTTTATCCTGGGTTTGCAGTTCAAGGTGGAACAACAGTGAAATTGTGTGATCTAATGATATAGATTACATATAGCTGACTGTAAATAGTACTGTAATGTCAAGTTTCGGCTCTTAAAAAACAGCAGATGAATCATTTACAGTGTTATTGTCATGACTCATGACTGTTGAATATAAGTAGCTCACAAAGATGAAGGGTACAACAAAATAGTTTTATAATCAACAGTAGATGAGATATGAACACATCCACTTTATAGACAAGACAGTACAAAGAGCTAAACAAAACAAGGAGTACTTATACAGAAACCAAATGAGGGAACTGATGAGATAATTAATGAACACAGGTGGAAACGAATAAACTAATTAACACTGGGAAACTAGGTTATATGACTGTGATTGTCAGACTTCACATCCCATCTAACCTAAACAAGATTACTATGATTTTTTTTTTTTTTTAACAATAAGCAACTTATGCAATATTGTCATCTCTGTATGCACATTCCTCTGTGTAGTTATCATTATAGTTGTGGTGTGGACTGCTTTTCTTTTACATTTAGAATGATTTTTAAAACTACATTGCTTTCACCCTTATGTTGAACAGGCCTTTAGTGCATAGTGTAACTGGATAAGGTTTGTCCGAAAAGTCACTAGATCTGTTGCTATGTGATTAAAAAAAAAATCACTAATGGGGCAAATTGCTAAAAATTGAAAATGCACAATATAGCAGAATAAGTGCTGCCTTCTAAATAAATGAGACCATCGCTAAGTCATGGCATCACTGCAGCTGCCATTAGAAGCTCCGGTAGAAACTAGGTTAACATGACACAGGTGTGAATAATGAGGGACTAATAATGAGGGAAACCAAAGAAACTGGAAAAGGACTACAAAACTAACAGTGAACAAAAAAAAAAAAAAAAAAAAAAAAAAAAAAAAAAAGGAATGTGAGATTAAAATGAGAACATTTGTGACCCTGGAGCACAAAAGCAGTCTTAAGTCGCTGGCGTATATTTGTAGCAATAGCCAAAAAAAAAATTGTATGGGTCAAAATTATAGATATTTCTTTTATACCAAAAATCATTAGGATATTAAGTAAAGATCATGTTCCATAGAGATATTTTGTAAATTTCCTACCATAAATATATCAAAACTTAATTTTTGATTAGTAATATGTATTACTAAGAACTTCATTTTGACAACTTTAAAGGTGATTTTCTCAATATTTAGATTTTTTTGCATCCTCAGATTCCAGATTTTTCAATAGTTGTATCCTAACAAACCATACATCAATGGACAGCTTATTTATTCAGCTTTCAGATGATGTATAGATCTAAATTTTTTCAAAATTGACACTTAAGACTGGTTTTCAAACTGACCTGTGCATGGTAAATAAAGTACATTACATGGTAATTGCCATATATTTCAGGTGTAGCCTTTACACTTGAGTAAATCATAAACTATGGTTAAAATCCAGCTTTGATTAAACATTTGATAAAACAGTGGAAAACATAGTGAGCTTTGTGAGACTGCTGTGCTGATTTGAATTGTGTTTTATTTGTTTGGTTTTGTCAACTTTTAGGTCTACTCTGAAACTTTATGTAATATGCCTCTTGTTTTTGGAGTTGCTTTGGGTGCCATCTGCCCTGGACTGTACACTCTTAAAAATAAAGGTTCTTCAAAAGGTTCTTCAAGCGATGCCACAGAAGAACCATTTTTGGTTCCATAAAGAACCATTCAGTCCAAGGTTCTTTAAAGAAGCATCTCTTTCTTACCTCTTTATAATCTGAAGAACCTTCTTTCAGCACAAAGAAGCTTTTGTGAAACAGAAACGTTCTTCAGATGTTAAAGGTTCTTTATGGAACCATTTAGACAAAAAGGTTCTTCTATGTCATCGTGAAGCACCTTTATTTTTAAGAGTATGCTCTTTACAATGCGGGGTGGTTTTGTTTATTTTTGTATTAATAAAAGCCCATTAAACTTTTGTGCCTGAGTCCTTGGCTTCTCCCCCACCTGAAAAAGATGTGCCAGAATGGGTGCTGTGGATGTACAGGGTACATACAATGGTTGGACTATGAAACTGAAACACCTGATTTTAGACCACAATAATTTATTAGTATGGTGTAGCGCCTCCTTTTGTGGCCAATACAGCATCAATTTGTCTTGGGAATGATAGATACAAGTCCTACACAGTGGCCAGAGCGATTTTAAGCCCTAAACACACTGCACGATTTTCGGCTGCCCCAGACAAAAAAATTAGCATAGTGAATCAATCATGGCTATTTCTGCGTTCGTGGCTCCTAATTGGTGGTCCTGTGTCGTACAGTGAGAAAGGATCAAAGATGGCCATTTTCACGGTCTTGCGACCAAATATAGCCTACGATACAGCATGATACGATCCATGTTTACTGACCAACCAAAAAAATGCGACATGGCGCTAAATTATAAAACTGCTTGTCGACAATGCAGTTGACATTTTATTCTTTTATAGTAACGTACGTTGTAGCGTAAGAGTCACTAGATGTCATTATCGTACATCAGACTTCAGAAACTTCACACTGGACTTTGGATTCTGTGCCTCTCCAGTCTTCCTCCAGACTCCAGACCTAGATTTCCAAATGAAATGCAAAGTTTACTTTTATCTGGACCGCTGAGCAACAGTCCAGTTCTTTTTCTCCTTCGCCCAGGTAAGATGCTTCTGATGTTGTTTCTGTTTCAGAAGTGGCTTGGTAGCTCTTTTCCTGAAGACGTCTGACCGTGTGACTCTTAATGCACTGACTCCAGCTTCAGTCCACTCCCAAGTGTTTGATGGGCTTTGCTTGACAGTATTCTCAAGCTTGTGGTCATCCCTGTTGCATGAGCACCTTTTCCTACCCAATTTATTCCTTCCAGTCAACTTCGCATTTTATATGCTTTGAAACAGCACTCTGTGAATGGCCAGCTCTTTCGGTAATGACCTTCTGTGACTTACTCTCTTTGTGGAGGGTGTCAATGATCGTCTTCTGGACAACTGCCAAGTCAGCAGTCTTCCCCATTATTATGGTTTCACAGAACAAGAGATACCCGGAATTTATACCGTAGGGATGGCCATTTAATGATGTAAAATGATCATGTCACACATTACACATTTTATTTAATGTGACAGCAAAAAACACAGTAACACCAGTGACAAAATGTATCACCAGTGACAAACATAAGACCAAAGATCCTTACTCTTCAAATATAATTAGATAGATGATTTAAAACTGTAGTAAAAGCAGTAAATAAAAGAACATAAAAAACATTTCACTTCACTGGTGTTACCCATAAGGAAGGTGACACCAGTGACAATTTTCATGAAAAATGTATTTTACAAAATGTCTGCTGCAAGTTATCAAACCACATGTTGTCAGTCATGGTATACTCACTAAATTAAGTAGTTTAATCCATTTGTATTCTATTTTTTTTTTACAGTTCCCTAATAATAAAGTAGTTCACACCAGTGAGATCAACTAAAAGCTTCATATGAAATCATGACATAAATGAGAACATTTCTGATAACTGAAAAGAGACAGTGGACTTAACATGGGTCTTTCTTCATAGATCTTAAGGAAATAGGAAGAAGGAAGTCAAGTGATGTAATCGGGGATTTTTATTTCAAAATAAATGATTTTTGTTAAACGGTAACAGCAGTGAAACAACTCAAGGGGACCACTACCTCCATTATATATTTTATCCAGCATTTTTTTAAAATGTCATTTACATCAAATATTTGGTAGTTATGAATACATTATTGTATTTTAAAAGGTAGAAAAATCTGTTTTTTTACCTCCAAATAAAGCTCTTTCCCTCTGTATATGGCTGTGGGGACGAACAGTTTTGTGGTGCTTGGAATTCTTTATAATTAATTAAAAAAACAAATATTGCCACATTGATGGCTCAAGAAGGTGTAATTGTTCAAATAACATGTTTCATTTATACATATATATATATATATATATATATAAAACCCTAAAGTGTTTTTCAAGTGTAATATTTCTGTAAAGACTAGGGATAGAAAATGGACATTTCCATAGAATGACCCAAAATAAAATACAGTGAACCAAACATCAGCGTGCGCCTCTGTGTCACCGTTGGAACGCGACTGAAGTACAAAGACTATAATTTACATGATAAATAATAGTTTAGCATTCAGGTACATAACAAATATGGAAATATTATAATAGCCCTATCTCGGATTGGGGGTGAATTGCCTGTACTTGTTGTGAGGCCTCATGCACCGAACCGAGATGTCTGTACCGTGATGCTTCAGTACGAATAAATGTATCTTTACACCCCTAATATATATATATATATATATATATATATATATATATATATATAGAGAGAGAGAGAGGAGAGAGAGAGAGAGAGAGAGAGAGAGAGAGAGAGAGAGAGAGATACCATTCTTATATAGATGTACTGTACTGTCCTTCCATGCTGCTTTTAAAGATTTGTCTTTTTTTAAATAATTTTGCGCTGTTTGAATTTTACTGTATACATTAGTTAAGTTCAATTACATCAAACTGCATTATTAAAGCCATAACTTGAATTGTTTATATCAGTGGTTCCCAGTCCTGGTCCTGGGGAACCCCCAACACTGCACATTTTAGATGTCTCCCTATTCAAACACACCTGATTCAACTCATCAGCGTTGAACTTCATCATTAGTGAAGACTCCAAGACTTCAGATGTGTGTGTCAGATAAGAGAGACACCAAAAGCATGCAGTGTTGGGGGTTCTCCAGGACTAGGATTGGGAAACACTGGTTTATATTATGGCGCTTTTCCACTGTGTGGTATGGACATCTTGGATGCCCTGGGGGTAAGCACATAAACATCAAGTTAGCATTTTTGGGTGAACAATCCCTTTAAGGCTAGAAGGGATGCAGCAAAAACTACTGGGCATGCTCACCTCAATATAGCGTAATTTTTCTCACACTGTACAACAATAATTACTATTTTTGCATTATTAAGGGGTAGGTTTAGGGTTGGGGTAGATGTAGACGTTAATAAAACAAAATCTAATAGGTAGAAAATTCAATTTGTTGGCTTTCTGTTTTTTTGTTTTATTTCTTGTAGCAACCAAGGTGTGTGTGTTGGGTTGGGGTGAGGGGAGAGGAGGAGGGATATTGAGAAGCACCCTTAGAATCCGCTATTGAGTTGGTTTATTGTTTACATTTTTCCCCTTATGAATTTGTTTGGTGCATCATTTATATTTTATAGAGTTGTTTGGGGCGGGGATGAATTGAATGCAATGACGTCATAATCATGTTGAATTGTGGTCTGTGGAGTGGCCTGAAGTGTGCATATGAAGCTGACTTGCTCACTCTGTCAAAATCGAGGGGCCGAGGGTCTGTCCATATAAACTTCCCTCCACTTCACGAAGTGGAATGCACTTCAAAATGTCAGCGAGGGGAAGTGCTTAGGGAAGTTCACGAGTGTGTGTCTAAAAGTGGAGTGGAACGCAGCCAAGGAAGGAGAAGAGTCAGGTGGTGCTCCGGCGAAGAAAAAAATATTAGTGTAAATTTAACAACTGGACAGCTGAACAACACCCACACCTTTTTGCAAAGTGTGTCACACTGATTTTAATATCGGACATGATGTGAAAAATGACATAGGCCTATCTCAGCATATTAAATCACAGTGGCACATTCGTTCAGTCGAGGCACAGAAAGGCAACACAAACTGTAAACACACAATGTTAATTTTATGTACAATGTTACAATGTAATGTAATTTATTCCACAGTGTTTAACTGCTGTGCAGTTTTTCTGTTTAATTTTTAAGAAAAATTGTAATAGTAATAATAATAAAAATAATAATAAAAAGGTAAGTCACGTCATTATCATTCTTTTTATTTTTATTAATAATTATTTATTTTGTATGTACTTATGTGTACTTGGGGTAAATTCCACACAACTAGTTAAACGTCTAAACACACGTACATACTCTCATATAATGTGTCTTTCACAGCTGCCTCTTGATTGAAGACTTCTGTCACAGTTTCCCTAATTTAGGAAACACATGCTTCATGAACTCTGTTGCAGTGTCTCACCGGCTCCTCTTTCCGGGACGATGTGTTTCTCAGCGAAATCTTGGAATGAGGGAAGCACAATGCTCAGGTACCAACACCACTGAACATATTAGATGAAGTTATGGACTTTTTATTTAAATCAACCTGCAAAACTAAAGCAATTCTACATAAATTAAACGAATACATTTCTCTCCATGACTAGGCTGACAGGCAATGACAAGAAGCTGAAGATAAAGCTCTTGTCTACAGTGAAGGCCTGCACTGAAACTCACCATCCTGATTTCTTCGGAGACCATCAGCAGGTGAGGGAGTAAATGAACTCAATATATGCTCAAATGTGTTATTTTTCGACTTGCATTCAACCTCATCATCCTTCAGTCTTTCTTGTCCAGTATGCTCATGAGTTCTTGATGGTTTGTTTGTCTCATCTGAAGGAGGAGGGTGAGCTTCTGCAGAAGACACTTGTCCTGCAGCAAACATGTAGTTCCAGCTCAACCGCCGGCGCACCTGTGACAGGTAACTTCACACGTCCACACCTGCACTCGTTTCAGACTCATTTATGTGATGCTGATGCTGTCTTCTGTGGCTTCCAGAGGAGCTTCAGAGAGGATTACGACTACCTCTCACTGGTCCTCAGTCCTCAAGGACGCCTCATAGTCTGCAGCAGTACTTTAAAGGGAGTGACATCACTGATGACCTCAAATCAGCAGCAGGACGTACAAAGTCAAACAAGTTTAAGTAGTTTCTGACTGGCTGCTGTCTGTGTTGTTTGTTTTCTCCAGACTTCTTCGTTTGACTGCTCATGCCTCTGAGGCGCTGGCACAGTACAACAACCTGTTAATCAGTTAATACCCTGCAGGATAACTGAACACAAACTCCTGATCATCTCAAAGTCTCTGCAGGGTCCCGGTGCTTCTGGTTATGCTCTCTGACGGGGAATCCTGTAGCTGGAGGATCGACTGGAAGATCCAGAAGAGTTTTCACTGTCCAGCAGTGCAGGTAACACTCAGGTCATCAAACATCTGCCCTCTGCTGGTCAGTTATGAAACACTCACCTGAACCAGTTTAAAAGAGGATGGTTTCTCTGAAAACATCTGAATCATGTTTACGCATACATTGAGTATTTACTGAATTGTTTTCTTCTTTGATGTATGATCTTCAACAGAGACCAGAGAGATCACAGTGGCAAACAGTGGCCAAAAACAACAACAAAAGAGGAAGGCGGAGAGGAAAAAAGAAATAAAGCTAAAGCTAAATATCAGTTTAGTGAAGTTTCTCCTGTGGCTTCTCCAGCTCGATTGCTCGAGGTCATCCTGGACATGACATCTCTCCACCAGAACATCTATTTACATTCCAGTTTCTGAAGGTTCATCACCCCGATGCAGGAAAAGCAATCTGTGCCTAATACCATCAGCACAAAAAAGAAATAAAAAGATAAAATATACCATCAGAAGAGCTGTCTCTCCATCATGACAGGGTTTATATCTTCTAGAAGTTCGTAAAAAAAAAAAAAAAAAAAAAAAAAAAAAAAAAATATATATATATATATATCTGTATGTAATATATATACTTATAGGGATCATATCAGTGGTGGTGTACATTAATATGTTGTTATTCTAATTTAGGTGTTTATTCATTCAAACCATTGTTTCAAAATATGGCTCTGATTAAGTTATGTGTAATTTATAAAAATATAGTGAATAATAGAGATAAAGAACCTCTTACTGCTGAACTTAATATATGAATATACATAATATATACAGTTGAAGAATCCTTAGATCCTCAAGGATGTTTTTAAATTCATTTATTAATAGAGTTTAAGAAATTATTGCTGCTGAACTTCGCCATTCATATGATTTATTACTTGATTATTTTTTATCATTTATCATTATATAATTTACATATTTTTATTGTTTATTTTGGTTATTATTTATTTTTTTTCCTTGGATCCTCAAGGATGTTTTTTAAATTCATTTATTATGCTTTTTTCCTTGCTTATGCATTTTCATTGTTGTTCAGTCTCATGCTTGTGGGGTTTCATGTTTTTTTTTTTCTGTATGAATAGAGACAGATAAGAGTGAATGTTTATGGAAACCCAAGGTTTATGGGAAGTTGCTGTGAAGCAGTTTTGGTATAACAGTACCTGTTTTTCAGTATGAATAGAGACAGATTTTGGTCACTGAGACATACGCAACTAAGATTGTTCAATAAACTCTGTTACCATCATAACCTTGTCTCCTGCTTCTGCTCCTCTCTGGCTTTCCTGGGTCAACTTCTTGACTGACAGAAGACTGTTCAACACATGTTTTGGGTATTTTTGGATACTAGACAAGACTTGCTGTTAACAGGGTTTAGGTACAGCTCTGCAGACTAGTTGTTCTGAACAAACTGGTATGTTGATTGCCCTTACCTGGCGTCCAGGGCTGGATCCTAATTATTATCTGGCGTGGAGACCCACACAGTAGATAACCATGCACTGTATATTCATATTTTTGGTTCAGCAACAGTACAATTCATGGAATTTGCCCCCATGTCATGCATTAACATTTTTCAGATACATACCTAAATTAATAATAAGCTATTGATCTAACCCAGATTTGACTATAAAACCTTTACTGTATGTGAGACTGCTGTGCCTGATTTAAATTGTGTTGGACTTGTTTGTTTTTAAAGTGTTTTAATGGTGTGACTGGAGTTGCTTTGGCTGCCTTCTGCCCTGGCATGTATGCTCTTTCCCTTATTATTTCCCTTCCTGTTTATTTATGTATTAATAAAAGACCATTACACTTTGTGCTTGAGTCCTTGACCTCTCCCCACATCCTTAAGATACACCAGAATGAATGCTGTCGATGCTGTTTCTGTGAAATCATAAAAGGACAGATATCTTGTTATGGGGATAATTACTTAAGGCGCTTGGGTTAAACTCACCTTCTGGCATTTAAATTCATTATCCTAGAAGTGTTGCTTCATTTATAGGCATTATCTAAGGGTGCACAGAAAACTGGGCTTCTCTGCACTTTTTTTTCCTTTTTTTTCAGATTTTACAGTAAGCTATAATTTCTTCATAGAAACATCTGAGGATTGATGGTCCAGGTGTGTTTCTTTTAGGCACTGTTGATGCCATCAGCCAGTGAACTGATGTAAATGATCTGTACTCATAATCAGTTTCTTATTTTTAGAAATTCATTTACAGGTGTCTAATATACGCTGCTGCCTTATTATTTATTATTAAAAATAAATGTATATTGTCTCGAGTCGTGATTCATTTAGTTTCTTCATCCTAATTCTTCATAATTGTTCAGCTTTTTGCCAGTTTCTCACTATATAGACTGAAAATTACACACAGTAGTAACTTCTAACACAGTTGTGTATAATATTTCTAAAGTTTACAGATTTATTGAATCTGCATACAGATCATTTTGAAAGAGACACACACAGAGAGAGCTCCAGTTGAGAATCCAGCAAAGAAAGAGATATCTTGAGGAGCTGAGAGAGGCTCATAAGGTGAGTTTAGAGAAGAACAGAGGTTTGAGACTCTGCTTGGATTCTGTTTATGATTGTGGGTCACAGTTACTGTAGAACAGGAGTCTATGTGGATGACAGCGTCTCTGACACAATGAGCCTCGTCCACACAGCTCAGACCAGATTCACTCAGCCGCTCCTGGGTTTGCAGTTCAAGGTGGAACAACGGTAAAAGTGTGTGATCTAATGATATAGATTACAGAGAGCTGACTGTAATGTGTAATAATACAAAATTTGGCTTTAAGCCACATGATGAATCAGTAACTGAAATGTCTTTTATTGACTATCAACAATAGGCTACATACAACTTAAATGAAGCTTAAAATATCAAAAAGCATAATAATCAACTAAAGCAAAAGGTTTACAAAAACAATATCTGGGTAAGTTTTGTTGTTTACTTTGCGGACTTTATCATCACCATTCCTTAGTGGACATATTTAAGAAAAAAGCATAATAATAAGAATAGCGTTTTTGAAATTGGGTTTTTTTTTTTTGGTTTTTTTGGGCATCCGTGGGACCGGTCACCCGGAAACTGAGCAGTGCAACAAAAGCAGCGCTTTCTGCAGGCAACAAACACCCTCAGGTCTGTTCACAACACGCTTTCAGATTAGAGAAAACATTTCACCAATGTGTTTATGACACGAGTCAACTGTTCATCCGTCAATCTGTCACTTTTTATGTGTCGGGTGGAGTCCAGCAGCAGGCTTCTAGCTGTAACTGGGCTGCTAATGTGAATTCATCAGATAGCAATAACATTAAACCCTTCTGTGCATATATATATATATATATATATGTATATATATATATATATATATATATATATATATATATGCATGCGCGCGCAGTTCTTCTGTTTGTGGTGCTGTGAAAGGGCAGAAATTAATCTCGTTCAGATAAAACCCGTTAAATCCGCTTTGAGGAGATCTAGTGAGTGTTTTACAGTAATCTGCTGTAGAGTCCAGTGGTGGACGAAGTACAGTTACCTATAATAAAATATTACTCACGCAAAAGTAAAAGTACTCCTTTTTCAGTGTTACTCTACCCTTAACTATTAGAGCTTCTCCTACATTAAGCCTTTTTAAACTATCAGTTAAAACCTACCTCTTTTCTCAGGCTTATTCTTAATTTGGGTTTATCTTATGTATCTCTTAAATGCTAGGGGTTGTAATTTTTTATTTTTTTCCATTTTATAATTGTGTTTAAATGATCTTGTTATGCTTGGACTGAATTCCTTCCAGCCCTGTTTTATTTGTGTGTGCGTGCTCTGCTTGTGAAGCACTTTGGTCAACATTCTTGTTGTTTTAATTTATTTATTTAATTAATTAATTTTAATTGTGCTGTATAAATAAATTTGACCTTGACCTTTGACCTTGACCTACTCCAGTGAAATTACAAAAATACTCAATTTTTTTAAAGTAAAAAAGTACTGATAGATAAATTTACTTTGCAATTTTATATAGGCTTCTTAATTTAATTTGACATTAGCACATATTTTTTAATAATCCTACTTCTCAAAATAACCACCACATGGAGTCAAGATATATTTGTGTTGTTGATGTGGACTACTGTACGTTGATGAGAGTGATGTAGTAATGTTCACTGAGAGAAAACAGATCTGGCCTTCTGATCTTCACCAGGAAGAAAAAAGTGTTTAAAGTTTGTTGTTTTGAAGAACATCACAGTTATATATGACATGAGAATAAGGCCTGAAGTTAGGAAGAACATTTTAAAGAAAATATAATTATAATAATAATGATTTTGTTCTTCTCAAAGCTTGTCTGTGGTGTAAAAACACCCCTGGCCAAATACTCCCAGAGGACATCACTTCTCAATCTGATAATTACTGTAGTTACCATGTTCTGAACATCACAGCCTTTCTTTTTCCCCCAGATATAATCTATCTAGGTGGTTGAATAAAAATAAACTACCAATATTTAATTTTCAGTATGGTTATGAAGAAACATTCATAGCCTATCTGTCACTTTATATTGTTAGTTAATCGTAAAAATATAAAAATGTATACTGTTAATAAACAATATAAAAACAGACATTGCACGTAGTGTTTTAATAAAACTGTTAACGTTAAATCAGCGGGGAATTTGAACGTGCATGGGTTATTTTATTTAATCTGTGTTATTTTACTGTTTCCTTTTTTGACCTAAAACATAGTGACAGTGATGTTGATGTGTCTGCATTCAAGCCAGGAAGAAAAAAGTGTTTAAAGTTTGTTGTTTTACAGAACATCACAGTTATATATGACATGAGAGACCTAAATATTGTATTCAGTTACAATAAGTAATCCCAAAATTCAACATTAGTAACTTACATTTAACAGAATCAGACGTGCGCACTCACAAGATCTCCCGGTTCTTTCTTATGAATTCAGTTCACTGGAGACTCGCTCTAAACGGTTCATTTGAATCAGTGAGTTGTGACTCAAGAACAGCTGCAGTCGGATCATTCTAATTCGTGAATGAATCGTTCATGCGATTTTCGAAACAATTTAAAAGGTTGATTGAAAAGAATCAGTTCGTTCTTGAATCAGAAACCGCTTCTGCGTGTCAGAGCACATGATATTTTATAAAAAGTAACGATATGTTTTATGAAATGCAGTGAAGTAAAAAGTACGATCTTATGCTTTGGAATGTAGTGAAGTAAAAGCTACTCAAAATAAAACTACTCCAGTAAAGTACAGATACTTGGAAAATGTACTTAAGTACAGTAACAGAGTAGTGTTAACACTGTTAGAGTCAGAGAAGAGAGAAGTGCGTTATATACATAGCTGAAATAGAGTATTTGACTGAATGTGTGTGTGTGTGTGTGTGTGTGTGTGATGTACAGTATTTAAGCAGAAACAAACACTGATCCCATGAGTTGCTGAAAGACGGCTCTTTGTCTGTATTTTTAGTTATTTTTTGCTTTTCTTGAGAGTCACATTTGATTTTCGGTTGTTTAGCTTAAACTTAAAATTTTTGAAAATGCTGTAGTGTATCTGTATAACAAATGCCAATGTAGTGTCATTATAAAAAAAAAAGAAGAAGAACCGCACTTTTCAAGCAAACTTTTAAAAATGTAAATGAGAAGTTTTAAATGCTAGATGAAGTTAGATGTCAGATTTTAATATTCAAAATCCAGAAAGTTCACATTGAATAAGATGAATGACACCTAGGTGAACTCAAGAAAAAACTTTATATATATATTCACTTAAAATCACGAAAATATCTGTCATAAGCAGGAAGAATGTAGTTATGAGAAAAGCTCCTGCCGTGTTTGCTGCTCTTCAGTAGAATGAATTGCTGCTCTGTGTTTGAAGTGTTCAGTTTAACGCTGGTGATTTTGTGCTGTAAACTCCTCCTGAGATCACGGGTTTAGTGTGACGTAGCAGGACTCACGCAGATGGCAGAAAATATCGGAGCGGATGATAAATCTGTCGTGTAGTCCTCAGTGAGAGATTAGGCCTTTGTTTTTCAAGTGCATGTTTTAATTTGGTCATTAAGCGCTGGAGAGAGTCAGGTGCTGCGGCGCACAAAAGACAGATTAGAGCGGTGCGCAGAGACACAAGCGGGACTCGTGGACTGATCCTGTTAATCTGTCTGAAGAGGCTGGGACGGGCCGACACACAGGCGGCAGTGAGGGGTCCCGGGACCAGGTGAAGGGGGTCGCTCTCTCCCTCTGCTGTTTATGGTTCTCTCTGAATGCGTTTCACTATCAGCTGAGGATGTTGATAGAAATAAGACACTTAAAGTTGTGTGCTATAGTCATTTTGGTAATTGGTGTTGATAGAAGAGCCTAAAAACATTTATTTCTTTACAGTAAGCAGCACTTGGTTTGATATATACAGTACGGACCAAAAGTTTGGAAACATTACTATTTTTAATGTTTTTGAAAGAAGTCTCTTCTGCTCATCAAGCCTGCATTTATTTGAGTCAAAAATACAGAAAAAACATATTGTGAAATATTATTACAACTTAAAATAATAGTTTTCTATTTGAATATACTTTAAAAAAATAATTTATTCCTGTAATGCAAAGCTGAATTTTCAGCATCATTACTCCAGCCTTCAGTGTCACATGTAACATCCAGTCTATCACATGATCATTTAGAAATCATTCTAATATTCTGATTTGTTATATGAGTGTTGGAAACAGTTCTGCTGTCTAATATATTTGATGAATAAAAGGTTAAAAAGAACTGCATTTATTCAAAATAAAAATTAAATTCTAATAATATATATTCTAATAATATATTTTCTTTACTATCACTTTTTATCAATTTAACACATCCTTGCTGAATAAAAGTATTGATTTTATTTAAAAAAATAAAAGAAAGAAAAAAAAAATTACTGACCCCAAATTACTGACCAGTAGTGTGTATTGTTTATTACAAAATATTTATATTTTAAAAACATAGCTTCTTCTTTTTTTTTTTTTTTTTTTTTACTTTTTATTCATCAAAGTATCCTAAAAAAGTATCACATGTTCTGAAAAAATATTAAGCAGCAGAACTGTTTCCAACTTTGATACAATAAATTTAAAAACAATTACTTTAAATTGTAATAATAAATCACAATATTAAATTTTTTTTTCTGTATTTTTGATCAAATAAATGCAGGCATGATGAGCAGAAGAAACTTCTTTCAAAAACATTAAAAATAGTAATGTTTCCAAACTTTTGACCTGTACTGTATATGTACAGTAAGTCAAATATCTGTTTTGTAGATTTACACTTTATGATTCATAATGAGATGCAGTGAATAAATTTTTTAACAGCTTTTCAGTTGTATTGTGTATGTTTGTTAGGCTGGATTTTTATTTATGACAGGTGCTTCTCACTTACTGTATCATATTTGATATGCAAATTTACAAGGCCTCTAAATTATCAACACGATCAAAACGTTGCTGGAAAACCTGTTGCACACAACCTTAATTAACCTGCCATCTGATTGGCAGTTTTTAGAAAGTAAAAGAGGAAGTTTTAATATGATTTTTGCTGTGAAATCTTTATTGATGGTAAACATGAGAATAACTTTTATATTGTTTGTAAATTTTAAGATGAACACTTACTGGACTGAAGCAACTTAAGTACAATAAATTATCCATACATTATTTGGAAAAAATTATTTGGAAGGTTTATCTGTTAATCTCTCAGTTATTATTGAATTGTATTGCATTGTATGTTTAGCCCCCATAATAAAAACGACACAGCTTTGATCATAAAACTAAGCATTTGATCATCTTAATACAAGGGAGATATAGAATAACACCTGCTATTTATATTCATAAAGTACTGTGTTATATTATTGTTATTAAGATCATTGATTTAGCCTGCATTCCAAGCTATCAGAATGCAATCTTACCTTTTGTCCATATTAATAACATCTGCACCAAATCGCTTTATTTTGCTCAGTTTCGGCTTCGGAAAAAAAATTAAAGCATTTTTCTCCTTGAGAATGAGCCCCATATTCTCATTTTATCAAGTTACGTTACATTTATTTCTGTAGCACTTTACAAAATACAGATTGTCAAAGCAGCTTCACAGTTTAACATGGAGAAAAAAAGTTTAAATTAAACATACAGAATACAGAAAGAACCTTCGTGATCACTGGCTTCCTGTGTTCCTGACACTAACTTGAGTTTTGTCTGTGTGTTTTGTAAAGCATAATGTCGGATAAAAGTGAGCTGAAAGCTGAGCTTGAGCGAAAGAAACAGCGCTTGGCTCAGATAAGAGAGGAGAAGAAGAGAAAGGAGGAGGAGCGCAAGAAAAAAGAGGTGAAAACACACCATACTCTACATTTTTACGTGTATTAATATTGTTTAAGCAATCAATCCAGCAGAAACTTCAGCTCTATCTGCAGATTTTCAGACACGTTTCATGAATGGAGTACAAAAGAGCCTGGAATTACTGATTTTTTATTTTTGCTACAATTCTGTCAAACGTAGGAGGTCAAATAACATATTAGCTTTTATGATACAAGCTTATGCAATATTAGTTATGTTTTGATTGTTTTCTATTCTTTTCATACGAGGTTAGGTATTTTTTTATTCATTTGACATTTGCAAAGGTCCTGATAGTTAGACAGTGTTAGTTTCCAGGTATTGATAAACTTGCTTTTCCTATTAAAGAAAACAGAAATATATGTTCAGTCATTTTTCTCACGGTAACTTCAGTAGCAGGGTTGAGTGGGTGAGCTTGATGAATGCAGTCAGCACTACAATTTGAGTCAGCACTGAGTAAATGCAGTAGGAAGTAAACCGAGTCAGATTGCTGGTTTTTGTACTTTGGGAAGAATAGAAAGTTTGATGAAGTGTTTGTTTTGTTTGTGTCAGGCTGAGCTGAAGAAGGAGGCCGTCCCACTGCAGGATGATTCAGACCTGGAGAAGAAGCGCAGAGAGGCAGACGCTCTGCTGCAGAGTATGGGCATCACTCCAGACACACCTGTGGGTAAGTCACCTACAGTATCAACTTGATCCACGTCCACTCAGACATCTAATATAAAAAATCCCAGGAGTATGAGATCCCTTCATGCATCAGCAAGATGACCCCTTGCAGTCTAAGTCAATGATATGCTATGTGGACCAGATTTTAAGCTGATATTTAACAGCACTAGTTGCTTTGAGTGCTACCAACACATGGAGAAACCCAGTGTAGTGTACTATATTGACTGAACACAAGGGGGCAGAAGTGCACCACAGTAGTTTTGATGGTGGGCAGCTAAGTTCATCAAACACTTAGCTAAGATGTAGTATTTATGACATGTTTTATATCTGAATGCTGTACATATAAATAACAGTATTGTTAAAACAGGCTAAAAATGTTGATGATCTTCGTCAAAATTTACATGCTTAAGATCTCAACTTTAATGTGTCCGAGACAAACTAACAATCATCTCACACACACACACACATGCAAACATATATATATATCTATATATATATATATATATATATATATATATATATATATATATATATAGATATATATATATATATATATATATATATATTAGTTTTGTGTGTGGTTTTAGTATTGTTTGTTGTTTATTATTGCTAATTAATTGTTTTGTTTTGTGCTGCAGTAATGGTTACAAGTTTGGAATAATTTTAATTCTTAAATATTTTTTTTAAGAAGTGTCTTTAATAATTAATTAGCAGTATATCAGCATATTAGAATGATTTCTGAAGGATCATGTGACACTGAAGCTTTTCCATCACAAAAATAAATTAATTTTTAAAATAGGAAAACGTTCTGAAATTGTGTCTGAAAGTGTAGTAATATTTCTCAATATTACTGTTCTTATAATCAAATAAATAGCTTTGGTAAGTATAAGAGACATTAAAAATCGTATTATATCAAACTTTTGACCAGTAATGTGTATACATCTGCTAATAATCATCAAAACAAAATGTCTCAGAAAAGTGAAGTTAGTGAAGAGAAAAGCTCTAGTAACATTTGAGTGCACATGCATTAAGTGTGATTGAATTGTCCAAATGTTTTGGAGGACGCTGCATGTAGATGAAAGTATGTTTATGTCTTTCTTTCTTCAGGTCCTACACCCATGTCTCCCACGGCCAAATCTGCAGGCTCTCCAAGTGAAGCAGGGAGCCAAGACTCAGGAGACGGTGCCACCGGACCAAGGTAATTTTTTTCTCTCTCTCTTTTTCTATATATTTTTTGTTTTATCTCTTCTCTTCTGTCTCTCTCTCTCTCTCTCTCTCTCTCTCTCTCTCTCTCGCTCTCTCTTTCTCGCTCTCTCTCTCTCTCTGTCTGTCTCTCGCTCTCTCTCTCGCTCTCTCTCTCTCTCTCTCTCTCGCTCTCTCTCTCTCTCGCTCTCTCTCTCGCTCGCTCCTCTCTCCTCTCTCGCTCTCTCGCTCTCTCTCTTCTCTCCTCTCTCTTCGCTCTCTCTCTCTCGCTCGCTCACTCATGTCTCTCGCTCTCATCGCGCTCTCTCTCTCTCTCTCTCTGTCTCTCTCTCTCTCTCTCTCTCTCTCGCTCTCTCTCTCAGGTCTGATCTGAGTGGCACTGGAAAGGTTTGTGGCTTTAGCATTGTTTGAAGGACAAAGCTCCAGTGAAAGTGGTGTTGTATTTTTGTGTCTGTTTGCAGGTCTCAGCAGGTAGTGAAAGATTCTTCTGAATAAATCTCTGTTATCAGCTTCTTTTCACCTGTAACTAAAAGAGTATTTATTGCTGGAAACCCCCTGAGAAGAAAGCAGGGGAAACATGAAAACATTAGCTCTGTTCCAACACCTAGCGAGCTGCCCGCTGTGTCTGTGTTTCCAGCATCACTGATGCACTCTTAATGCAAAGGCTGTTTCAGAGTCATGATGATGATGATGATGATGATGATGATGCCTTTTAAGCTGTACTCTAAAGCAGAACTGCATCTACAGAGAAGGCTATCCCAGAATCCAGTCTAGTAGGCCGAACCACAAAAGCACCACAGGAATTCTTCTGAATTTTTTTGCAGAAAATAAGCTCTGCGAACTACACCGTCTACTGACTTTTAACATCACCCACATTATGCTTTCAACAACTCTTTCAGTCTAGTGCGTAGACGGGTTTTCCTGTTCAGTGTGGCGATGTTTACTGTCTCCGACATCCTCTTTTTCCCTTTTTCAAGACAAGGAAAAGCTTTTAAAAATCACAGGAAGATGTAACTGGTGTATTGTGTGTCGAAGAGTAAAACAATCTCTTATGAACCACAGACCTTATTTCAGGCATTTAACCAAAACCCATTAACTTCGAGAAGAAGGAACTGGAAGTGCTAAAATGGTAATTCGTTTTCCTCACTCTATTGTCCCAACAGAATAAGAAAATAATTTGGGCTTATTACGCTTTAATGTTGTTCATCCTCATGTTATATCTGTGACAGCTGTGCATTATTAATACCAGATTCTAGTTTAGGGATTAAAGGAAATTTGAGAGTAAAACAGTATTGTCACTGTGTTATTGACAGTCAGAATAGAGGGGAACTGGAAAATGTGCTGTGGGGACCCAGGCTAGAATTGAACCTCCGATACCTGCATGAGCCCCAAGGCTCAACTTTTCTGGAGCACATGAGCTAACCACTAGGCTCCAGCTAGTAAAACAATATGAATATAGAAAGCCTATAGAATAGGATAGACTATAGGATGGTGTTGGGTTTTTTTTAAGTATGATAACTGTGGAAACTCACACACACACTCACAGATGCCCCCCGGGGCTCCGTGTCCACTCATATCCGCACCGCTTCATCACTTCCTGCACACACACACACACACACACACACAGGTCATGTTACCAGCTGCACACACACATTCTCCCTCATCACAGTCATACTCCCATTTAATGCACTCGTGACCACACACAGCCTCTGGTTGTGGCGCGGTTTAGTGTCATGATCTGTAAGGATTTCATTGCTCTTTTAATATACGCCAGCAGTTGTCTTTTTTACAGTATGTCTATTATTATTATTTAGAGCATTTGAGCTATTGAGAAAGGTATTTTCTTGTTTTTAAAGAATAGGGTTATTGATTATAGTTTATTAAAGTCTGAACATGATTTTTTTAAATTGTATTTATTTTTGCTTTGACTGATCTTAAAATATATCAGTGCCTTTACTTTGTCTCAAAATGCACACCAGTGATGTTTTTCTCTAAGGCACGTTTATAAAAATTACTTAAATGTCCTAATTGATCTATGGCCTAATGCTGGTTTAGTCTAAGCCCTGTTTGGGAAACCAGGCCTTAAGAGTATTAAAGTTGATGGGACCTTTCTTATTAGAACCGTTTTAAAAGGGTGTGCTGATAAAAACTGCTTGTAAATGTCTCATTGTGCTTTATTATCAACAGCAAATTTTGGATTCAGTCTTTTTGTGAACTTGTTTTCTTTCATTTAGCACAGGATTTGTATTTCTTTTTGGAGCTGATTGGTCATAGGCCTCACTGATCTGAGCTTATGCACTCAAATTATTGAAAATGCATACAATATTTGGTAATAATATAGCATAACAATAAGAATTTTTTTGGTAGGCTCGTCATTTTTTGCTGAACAATTAAAAAAAAGTTCAATTATCAGTTTTTTGGGGGAAGTTGTTATATCCTATATGAGAGAAGTCAGTGTATGTTTCAGCCCAGTGCAATAACATTAACTAGTATTTTTGGGGGAAAGAAAATCCTCTCTGGGTCAAAACGATCAGAACACAACATGAGGGTTAATAAAGTGTGGAAATCACAACACAATGTCTTTTTCTATCAGAAATGGTGGAAAAGAAATGCATCAGTCTGTTGTTCTCTCCAGAGATGAGGGCTGTTTCGTGCACCACTAGTATCTTCACAGAAGACAGCAAACTGGACATCAGTGTCTTGAGAAACACACCACACATTGGTGCTCAGCTAGTATTACACACCAGCTTCATTTGCAAAACTGAGAATATTTTTTTATAAATAGTGTGTTACAAAAACCCTTTGGACTTTTTTTAACTGCAAATAGATGTTATATCTTCAAATTCCCAATGAAGTCAGCCATCTTTTTTTTTTTTTATTGAGCACCCTGTTAGACCCAAAAGCGAAAAAGGTTGCGAATGCCATTTAATGTTTATTTTAAAATGAACCGTGTTTAAGTTAGTATGAGCTCGGTTCACTTTAGGGAGGTCTCAGTCACCTAAAACTAACCAATACTGACAAAACCCTACATTTACACATGTCCTAACTGTAGCCCAGTGGCATGTTTTTTAAACCGCTGTGTAAAGCTTACTTATTGAGGTGACAGAGAGCTTTTTGCCTGAACATTTCAGCAATTTAGTGACTAAATAATAAGCAACCATGTATCAGTTGATATATAAAGCAGGCTTTCCATGTCACTTCTAGTATTTACTCAAAACTCTCTTATTTGAGTTAAAGCTCTGATGGTGTGGTTTTCTCAAGCAGCTGTGATCAGGTGATTATGTCTGGCCCTGTACTGGAGAAGATCAGAGCAGAGCAGGTGATTTCCTTTAGAAACAGAGCACCACACGCACATCTGGTTCTGTTTCTGACTGCGTTGTGTTTGTCTCGTGTCTGTCAGTGTAGAGGCTTTTCTTCTGGTCTCTAACTGCTCTGAAGAGCTGTAGCTCTGTTTTTAACCACCTTTTATATAACAGCAGCCTCTCTGTCTCGCTGTATCTCCGTGTGTGTGTGTGTGTGTGTGTGTGTGTCCCGTGGCTGTGACACTAACACGACTCTGCAGTGGGACTGTGACCCCTCTACTCTCCTGCTTCACTCTGAGCCGGGGTACTGCACACTTTCTGCTCGTTCTCCTTCACTTCTGCTCTTTCAGACCTCTAGAGGAAGAAGACTTGAGTGATTGTTGTTGATCATGAGAAGGGATTCATACTGTGATTCAAGCTGTACTGGAAAGTAAACTGCAGGATAGCAAGGCATATGGGTTTGGATGTCTTAAACGTCACACAGAGCTGAATGGATATATTATCAGTTTGAAAGATTTCTAAAGTGATTTCTAGAGGACATCTAGAGTTTCCTGTGTGTTTACAATACCGGTTAAAGGTTTGGACACACTCATTTAATATTTATTCATTAGTGTTACTATTTTTCAGATTTTAGAATAATAGAATTTAGAATAAATGTTGCAATGCAAGTTTAGAAATTATATAATGACAAAAAATGTTAAACTAATACACTTTCAGTATTTTAAAGCTTTTGAAGAATTGAAAGAGATCCAATCCCATGTGCACCGCTGGCGATTTTTCCTTCACAACCATCCATTAAAGTAAATTAATAAATCCGTTATAAAAATGTAATATAATTTTTGATGGGTTGATGGGTTTTTGTTTAAAATTCATTTATCGCAATTTATATTTATCTACAAACTACTCTGGCACTACAAGCCTTTTCAGAATAAAAGCGTTTCAAGAGCATAAGAAACTAATTTAGTCAAATGTGTCCATCATTTCCCGGCAACCGTGTCCTTTTTCTGACCACCTATGACTGAGGTGTGGGTGATTGGATCACAGTGCGTTTCTAAGCCTTATCGGAACATGTTTGCACCTGTGCTGTGTTTCGTGCTGTCCTCTTGTGATCAGCTGATAGAGATGTTACCAGAAGTGAATGTGGCCTCAGTTTGTCCTCTGCTGAAGAAAGATGTGTGTAAAAGTTTCGATGGTTGAACAGTGTGGGCGTTGTTCCTTCTTATGATTTGTGTGTGTGTGCTCTTTCAGACGTGGTCCTCTGAAGTTGGCCATGGTGAAGGTGACCCACGTGGATTTCCCTCCCAAAGAGGTTGTGTCCTACACGAAGGAGACACAGACGCCCACCATGACAGAGCAGAAAGAGGGTAAGACGTCATCACACCCATACAGGACTACTGACTGATAGCATTCACAAGATTATTTTCACGTTATGGACAGTAAACAAAGCAATTTGTGATGTTGTTATATTTTAAAAAAATCACACACACTAACAACCTCCAGAATGTAAATGCTGTAGGATCAGAATTACAGATTAATGATATATCCATGATGGCCAATACTGTTGCTTGCTTTCTTTCAGTCTGTACACCGCCGCTCAAAAGTTGGGGATCAGTAGTAAAAAATAATTTTTATTGTTTCTTCTGTTTATCAAGGCTATGTTTATTTGATCAAAAATACAGAAAAACAGTAATAAATATTAGTGCAATTTAATATAACGGTTTTCTTTCTTAATATACTTTAAAATATAATTTATTATTGTGATCAAAGCTGAATTTTCAGCATCATTTCTCCAGTCTTCAGTGTCACATGTTCTTCAGAAATCATTCTAATATGCTGATTCATAATCAATGATTGAAACAGTTGTGGTGCTTTGTTTAATTTTTTTTTGTGTGATGTTTTTGTTTTGTCATTTTTTTTTGATTAATAAGTTGTTAAGAAGAGCATTTTTTTTTTATATTATTTTTTTTTTGTAGTATAAGTATTTACTATCACATTGTATCAATTTAGCACATCCTTGTTAAATACAAGTAGTAATTTCTTAAAAAAAAAGAAAGAAAAAATATTCTGACCCCAAACTTTTGAACAGTAGTGTATATTTTTCTATACACTACTACACTATTTCTAAAGATTTCTATTTTAAATAAATGCTGTTCTTTTTAACTTTTTATTCATCAAAAAATCCTGACAAAAGTGTCACAGGTTCCAAAAAAATATTAAGCAGCACAACTGTTTCAATCATTGATTATGAATCATCATATCAGTATGATTTCTGAAGAACATGTGACACTGAAGACTGGAGAAATGATGCTGAAAATTCAGCTTTGATCACAATAATAAATTATATTTTAAAGTATATTAAAATAGAAAAATGTTATTTTAAATTGCAATAATATTAGTGTTTTTTCTGTATTTTTGATCAAATAAATGCAGCCTTGGTGAGCAGAAGAAACTTCTTTAAAAACAATAAAAATCCTACTGATCCAAAACTTTTGAGCGGCGGTGTATGTATGTACACATTTTCTATTCCAGTAAATTTTAATGTTTTTATGCCTAATTTCATAGATTATTTCTTTCTGATTCTCTGTTAAATGCTGTTAAATGTTACATTTTTTTTTAAACAGCAAAAAAACAGTTTTGGTTTGCAATGCCAGTTATATTATCTTTTATCAACCACAGCATAAAAACTAACATTGGCTTATTATACTGTAGAGCAGTCAGTGATAGCATATGAGTTTGAAACTTCCCCTGAAGTTAATATAATTTATTTTGCAAAAGGTTTTTATTTTACAAAGGTGGTTTGGCTCATTGCAAAAAAAATAATAAAATCTCCCAAACAAGTAGAAACGCTGAAGATGCAGGTCAGGGTAGAAGCGAGCGTGACTGACACATGTCAATCATCGGAGAGGGAGGCGGCTGAGAGTGCATCTGCAGCAGCAGTTAGAGCACAAGCCTCTGATCTGAGAGATGTTCAGATGTGTGTGTGTGAGAGATCAGAAGTGTGTAGTGAACATGGAGATGAAAGCAGAGGGAAAATTGCAGAGACTCGAGAAACATAAGACGTCAAGGCAAGATTAAACTCACACACACACACACACTCTCACATCCGATTACAGAGACGGAGCGAGGGGGCACAGGAAATGAGCAGTAGGTTAGTGGAGATATGAGAGTGTGTGTCCAAAGGCAGGTCAGGATTTGTGTAATTGCAGTTGAGGCCTTTTATGTGGCAGTTCGTGCATGTCTGTGACCGCCAGACGATCACTGCTGTACTCTGTGTGTGTGTGTGTGTGATGTCTATTCTGTTGATGTCTGTGCAGGAGATAATTAGGGATCGTTTTAATGAAAGCTTTTTAGGGATCTATTTTTAGGGATATCATGACTATGTCAGTATTGGACAATTTATTGGTCTGGTTAGGCTGATTATTGCAGATATTATCACGGCCTGTTTTTACAGTTCTCACAGTAAACTTTCTTTCTTTTATCAAACAGATTTTAAAGAGAGAAAACAGTATAGGTATTATAGAATGTGATGTTAGTTATTATCCATAACAATAAAATAATGTTACCTTTTTATTCATAAATAATTGTGACTAAAGAGTAGAACAGTGTAAGAAGTTACGATCTAAACTGTGGTCAGTGGACTGATTTTTATCACAGAAATATACGTTAACCGCAGTATGTTAAAATGAAGACTTTTATCTGCAGACTGTTCGAAAGCTCTCCTCAACACACACACACACACACACACCGTCTCTCCTTCCATTCCTGCCGCTGTATAATCATTTCATCAACTCTCACACTCTCTCCTGCAGCACATAACAAATCACTCTGGGTGACATTGGGAGGTTTTCCCATCTCCCTCGCTCTCTTTCTCGCTGATGGAGTGGTTTGTGGTGAAGAGGCTTGTGGGGTTGTTTTAGGCTCAGCTCTGTGTAGGTCAGCAGGACATACAGGTGTCAGTGCTGTATCAGAGGGCCAGATACGGTTACATTCACATGCATTCAATGCATTCTCTGACTCCCTTAAATTTTCAAGATGCATACCTGCATCGGTGGTGTGTGAAGAGAACCACACCATACAGTCACGTCATACAGTGCAATTGCTGCTGCGCATTGCTTGAATTGTGTTGCATTTTTTCATGTGGCATTCTGACCTGATATGACTGTGTGTCTGAAGGGTTTAGATTTAGATGCTGTTGTCTTGTGCTTCTTCCATCAGTTTTATGGTGTGCATTAAAAACATTCAAAAAGACGTGCGATGTGCAGATGAGAATCACTTGTATTACTGCCCGATCCACAGCTCTGCTTGCTGGAGCACCAGGGGTTGTGAGAGTGTGAAATTGAATTAAAAGTGATTGTTTTAATCGCCCCTTGTGCTCGTGGGAGGGTTAATATCTCATGCTAATCACAAGAAGCCTCTCGTGTGGAGAGCATCTCTCTTAAAGTGAGGAACCCTTAGCCCAGCTCTTCACAGATGCAAGCATCTCTAAATGAATACTATTTTCCGTCATCTCCTAAACACACTTAATTCATCATTCATCAGCTGTCAGTCAATTACACACATTGATTACAGGGATAATAAAAAAAGCCTCTGCTGTGTGCAATTTATCTTAAGTTTGTGTTTTGCATGAACTTTTTTGTCTTTACAAAAAAAAAATAATAGAATATAAGTTGTCTCAAAATCTGTAGTTATCTAGTTGCTTGTTAAAGGTCCGGTCATATTAGCAACATTTAGGCAAAATTTTGCAGGCAAAAAAGTTGTATTATCAGTAGTGTAGCGGTGTATGAAACAATGCTCACATAGAAACCAAAGAACTTTCTGTTGGTCAGCTTGTTATATTCGCGAGACCAACTTGAACCTGTTGTAAAATCTACAATGAATTTGCAAAAATCTTCCCAATCTTGTAGATTCATATTGAGCCTGTTGTGAAATCTTTTGCCCATGCAGTATACAAAGTTCCCGACCTCATAGATTCCAGGTGACTGGATTTTAACTGTGAGCATTAACCAGACAATGGTAAATTTAACCACACTTTAAGACTGCATTTTGAGAAGTGTGTGCAATCACATTAGCAAAATGTTGGCAAAGTTTCCCAGGCAAAACGTATGTAATGTATGCAATGTATGAAATGCTGAAGTCACATTTAAAATAACCAACTATTTGTTAGCTGGCTAATTTCATGTGAACAACTGAACCTTTTGCAAAATTGGCAGGAAGTTTTTCGCCTGTACGCAGAATACCAAACTCTGGGGATTCCAATTGAAATGACTGGATTAAAGGGATACTCCATCCCAAAATGAAAATTTTGTCATTAATCACTTACCCCCATGTCGTTCCAAACCTGTAAAATCTTCGTTCGTCTTCGGAACACAATTTAAGATATTTTGGATGAAAACAGGGAGGCATGTGACTTTCCCATAGACAGGCAAATAAATAACAGTGTCAAGGTCCAGGAAAGTATGAAAAGCATCATCAGAATACTCCATCTGCCATCAGTGATTCAACTGTAACGTTATGAAGCGACGAGAATACTTTTTGTACACAAAGAAAACAGAAATAACGACTTTATTCAACAATTCCTCTCCTCTGTGTCTCTCCAAATCAGCGTAGCGCCATTTTGACAATTCTGATCAGTATGCAAGCGGCTTATGTTCTTCTGTGACAGCCACGCCAAAAGGATACGTTTATTATGTTTATTTACACTTTGGTTTGAAAGCAAACAGCGCATCGGCGCAGTGCGGCTCACACAGAAAAGCTTACGCCATCTGCGTACTAGTACAGCGTACATTGTAGAGCCATTTTGATCAAAATGGCTCTACGCTGACTTGGAGAGACACAGAGGAGAGGAATTGTTGAAAAAGTCTTTATTTTTGTTTTCTTCATGTACAAAAATTTCTGGTCGCTTCATAATGTTACAGTTGAATCACTGATGACAGATGGACTATTCTGACAATGTTTTCATACTTTCCTGGACCTTGACACTGTTATTTACTTGTCAGTCTATGAGACAGTCACAAGCCTTCTGGTTTTCATCCAAAATATCTTAAATTGTGTTCCGAAGACGAACGAAGCTTTTATGGGTTTGGAACGACATGGAGGTAAGTGATTAATGACAAAATTTTCATTTTGCGGTGGAGTAACCCTTTAAGACAGCTTTTTTGGGCATTAGAGGTGTATTTGTTTATAATGCCTTTACAAAAAAAAATGGGGCATAAATTGTCTCAATCTGTTCAGTTGCTTGCTAAATGTGCAGTCACATTAGCTAAATTTTGGCAAAACTTTGCAGGCAAAACATAATGTATGCAATGTATGAAGGACCAAAGTCACATTTAAAACAAGCAACTACCTTGCAACTCTCATCCTACAGATTTTGTGTGACCAACTGAATCTGTTGTGAATCTGCACTGTACGCAGAACACCAAATCTTGGGGACTCCTATTGAAATAACTGGATTTTGGCTTTGAAAATATGCTGAATATATGCGGTGGCTGTACCTTAAGACAGCATTTTATGTTTGAGAGGTATATTCAAACAATCAAATCCAGCGTCTAAATGGGCCTGTGAAGCTCAGAAGCGCCGTTGAACATTGATCTTTATTGATCTGTTCAGCTGAACTTCCTCTCCGGAGGAGGATGCGACTGGAGGAGAGCTGCGCACATCTCTTTGTTTTGTTTTCCAGCTGTAAAGCCCATCACGAACAACCCCTTCATTGGGTCGCGAGTACTGGTCTCGTATGCACAAAGCCGAGGTTCGCCTGGGCCTCTTTTCACAAGAACAAACGTGGAAGTCAGTGTTCAGAGGTCTCTCTGCGTCTCCTTTTTTTGTGGGCGTCCGATGGACTCCGTGCACCTGCAGAGGACATCAAAGAGCATTAGTCTTGTTCTCGAACAACCTCTGACCCCATAGGGCGCTTGCATTAATACATTGTCCTTTGACAAAGCCTGCCGATTACAGGCCACTCTCTTTCTCTCTCTGCTTATGCCCTCCCCCTGCAAAAAGCTTTTATTTCTTGAGGGATACAAAGGCTATAATTGCTGCTGGTTTGAGATGAGGTGTGATGGGAAGGGGATCTGCCATCAGGGTGAATTCTGTTAAATGTTTTTCTCCCTCTCTTTCTCTCTCTCCCCTCCCCTCTGTGGGGTCACCAGGATCACTTGCTTTTCTCCAAATGGGCATTTTTGCTGGCAGGTGCATTACACCCCTTATTTTCAGATTGTCTTTCCGCTGCTAATGCCTGGCAGGTTGATTGCTCGGGTCTGGCTGGCGGAGAAAGGGCCGCGCTGCGTTCGGGCCCCGGACTGAAAGACACTGATTACTGTTTTCCTCCGAGCCTGATTGAGGCCCTTGAAAGGAAAGATTTTAACCTTCTCTCCTCTCTTCTTGCTGAGTATGGGCCCGGCTCGGCGTGATGGCCCGTGTCATCAGAACGACTCTATAAACTCATCAGAGCGAACCCCCGCCAACACCCCCTCCTCCCTCCCTCCCTCTCTCTCTCTCTCTCTCTCTCTCTCTCTCTCTCTCTCTCTTCAAACCCGGCCCTTCCTGAGAGAGCCGTGGACATTTTTCTGATGTAAAATCTTACAGATGACTTTATCATTTTGATTATTGCAGGAAAGGGCGATTTCACTCTCTATTAAAACAAGTTTTTCTGGTCATGCAAAAAGCTGCCGTTCGCATGGACGAACCACATTTTGATTATCGAATATGACTGTTTGTGGGGAAATTAAAGGAATAATTTAAGCAAAAATTAAAATGATTGAATTGTTTACTCATCCTCATGTCATTGGACGAGATCTTTGATGAATATCCTAGATGCTTTTTTCTGTATAGTGTGATGTATGAAAGTCTTCAGTTGTAGCATTATATTCAGTGTTCTGAGGTCAGTTTTGTGTGAAGAAAATATTGAAGATCATTATTTTTCTGATACTATGCCCATTTAAAATAGATTACAGAAGTTACATTAAAGGGTTAGTTCACCCAAAAATACAAACTTAGTCTATGTTTTACTCACCCTCAAGGTATCCTAGGTGTAAATGGCTTTCTGCTTTCAGACAAATTCCTCTTCCAAGCTTTTTAATGGCATGGGCAGGTGTTTTTGTTAGAAAAATATCCATATTTAAAACTCTATAAACTACTTTCTCTCAGTTCTGCTAACTGTCGTACGCGGAAGCTGTTCCAGCGGATGGTGTAGGACGTTGGTGTAATGTAAGCACCAGCGATTAGTGACGAAAGTGGAACGCAGAAGACACAGCTAAACAAAACGCCGGTCACAAATTAGAAGTACAAAATGAGGATTTGTAAAGAAAAATGTCAGAGGATTTCTATATAAGCCAAGAGGAGACTGGTTTTCCTTTGGTAAAGTAAGGAAACTTTGCTTCCTTTCCTTCTGTAAAAAAAACGTTGGTTTTCGCTCAACTCACACGCGCATGTACCACGTCCTACGTCATCCGCTGGAATGGAAGTCTCTCCTGAACGCGCTTTGGGGTGTAACGATTCATCGATTTGGATCGATACACCGATACAATGTCTGACGATACAATGCATTGATGCCACGAGTAAAATATCAGTATCAGTAGTATAAATAGGCACCTTTATTTTTGCACTGTCCACTTTTTTTTTTACATATGGTGCTTTTCCACTGCATTGATCACGGTACGGCTCGGTACGGTTCACTTTTGGGGGGTTTTCCACTGGTACAGTACCCGGTACCTGGTACTTTTTTTAGTACCGACTCGTTTGAGGTTCCAAGTGAACCGTACCGTTACCAAAATGTGACGTGTAAACTCTGGTGATCACGGATTGGCAGAAGAGAAGCGTCACTACCTGCGTCACTGAACTTGCAACACAAACACAAAAGAACCGCTAGATTTAAATCAGCACAGCCAGGTGAAGGATCGAATGCCACTGTTTTGAATGAGTGCACCTTTTTTTAACAACCAAAAAGTTTTGTTGTCTGTTGAGGAAGTAGCAGAGAGCGGATTCAGTGAGAGCTTGATGGGGCGACGTGGAATGAAAAGGTTTTTTTTAGGAGTCGCGACAGTAGAGGCAGTGCAACTATAACGACATGTGAATAATCCTGCCCAGTCTAAAGCAATACTAAACTGCAGTGGAAACGCAAACTGTGCCGAACCGAACTGAGCCGTGTCGAGTCGTACCACTCAGTGGAAAAGCGCCAATAATGTCCGTCTATGCATTACCGCCAATGAGTGCATTCTCATTCAAACTCATGTATCAGGACTTGATATAATGACTGTCCGAAGGCACAAGGTGAGCATAAAAGACGCTCGGGATTGTTGGCGGAACAGTCGAGCACTGTGTGAGAAGTTTTCAGCGCACACATCTGAAGAGCATGCACACAGACAGCACAAATACTAAATTGAGCGCTCTTTCGCTTTTTTGTGCATGGATGAATAAATGCAGACAAATTTACATCAAAATGTGTGTTTTGGCAAATATCCTATTAAACACAGTCATTAGGCATATGTCTTAGCGTAAACAGTTCAGAAAGAAAAGGCATGTGTATCGGTATATTAAACCCGTGCTTTGGTTTTTAAAGTGAAAGCAAACTAATAATAAATCTAATGCTGTCAAAGAATAATACAAGTGCTCACTGCTCACTGACTAAATAACCTTTGTAACATCAAAAATTATTAATCTGTATTTAATTTATCCAGTGAAGACTGTGCAGTTATTTTACATTTGATTATTAAACTTATGTAGCGTACCTGATTATTTCTTTTAGACTGAGCTGAAAAACCTGAAAAGCACTGTTTATTGAACTTGTGTCTTTGTTGTATTGTATTTATTTTCTGCTATTGCTTGTAATAGGTTATCTGTAGAAGAGATATTTAGCACTGAACCTATAGTAGCAGCCAGAATTGTATTTCCGATTGTTTATTTTCTTTATTATTAAAAAAAGTCTATGCGTATTTTGTGTTGTGAATGTCCCAATTGAGGTACAGGATGTGAAAATTTCAGATACATGTTCATGTTATATATTTTGGTTGCATTTGTAAGTTAATAAAAATATGATGGTTGTTTAAAATAGGTATATATTATCATAATATCGATATATCGATCAATATACTTCTGTATCTAATCGAATCATAATCGTATTTTTTTTTTTTTTTTTTTTTTTTTACAAAAACGCATCACTTTGCTACAGGAGGCCTTTATTCACCCCCCGGAGCTGTGCGATGCACGTTTTAATATGGATGGATGTCCTTTATTTGACTACTTTTGGACTGTTGAACTGAAACACCCGCCCATGCCATTATACAGCTTGGAAGAGCAAGGACAGTTTTTAATATTACTCCCATTGGATTTGTCTGAAAGATAGTGATGTTTTGTTCGTGATCAAATGGTTCTTTTTGGACAAATCTTGAGATTGAATCATTCTCGCTCACGTAATCCATTGACTCATATTTCTTATTCACTGAAATTCCTCCCTCCACAGCAGCTCTGTGCTATTGGCAGTGCATGCGCAGCTCGGTGAACCGGGTAGCTCTGTGGACTATCTCATCCTGTCAAAGAATGGCTAAACCTCGAGCCAATAGCCTTCGAGTATGAGATGTGACGGAGCGTGTGATTTGTTGAGTGTAGTGAACAGATACGCCCTTCATACCCTTCACTGAACGAGTTTCGTTTGAGTCTGAACGAGATCGAGAGATCTTCTCGTTCGTGACTGAAATGAACTGGTACATAGGCCTTGTCCCAAATGGAACACTTCATGTGCACTTGTGGTCTTACGGACTTACAGTGGCCGCCGCATGCACGTGTCCGTTAAGTCCACGAGACCCTAGGGTGTCCCATTCGTCATTTTAGCATTCAAAAGATTGCTTGCGAGCGCCCCCTTTGTGGCCGTTATGTGCCCTCGATACACACTTCTGCCGAGCCCGCACTGGGGCGAGCTCCACAGCAGACTTCTACCCGACAGTCAAAGCGGCATTACATCACGAAAGTGTGGACTCAGAGGAAGACCGTGAGGGTTTAAGTTTGGTGATTTAAATAAAATTTTGATGTTTTAAACTTTTAAAAATTAAGAAATTAAGATAAATATTCGTATTAGAATTTTATAGTTGCACTGTAAAATTCAATTATTATTATTATTAAATTATGTATTTTTTTTTTATGTTACAGTTTTATTTTACATTTACTACACTCCAAACCTGTACATTTGCAGATAAAATTTATATCATAAATATTGCAATTAATGATTTTTTTTTCCCAAATCATCCAACTTTACTGTTTTTTTTTTTTTTTTTTTTTTTTTTTAGTGCCATTTTCACATCGGGTCCCTTTTTCTTTATTATTATATTGAAAAGAGGGGCTTGAATATTTTTCAGATATTCTCCTTTTCTGTTCCACTGAGGAAAGAAAGTCATATGGATTCAGAACGGTATGAATGCAAATAAATAGAAACATTCCATTTTGGGAACTATTCTTTTAACACCCTTTTAAAAAATGTTTCCCTGAGCTTCACATTTGTTCAGGCCTCATTGGCAGAGTATTGTCAGAGATGAGCCGTGTGTGGCTTACAGCTGGTCAGGGCAGCAGCTTCATTTAGCTGCTCATGTTTGGGGTGAATAGCGGTCCCTGGACCCCCTGCCGACTCTCTAATTGCACAGACTTGTGTATCCGGAGAGAGTCTTGACTAAGAGCAGTCAGGCAGAAACCCCTGTGCCATCCCTGTGCCACCACACACACAGACGCAGCAAAACCATCTGCCTAACACACACACACAGCCGTCAGCTGTCTCAGCCGCTGGCACCTGCTGCCCCGTGTGTGTGTGTGTGTGTGTGTGTGGGATGCGCTGCTCAATAGTCCCTGTCTCAGTTACCCCCGGAGTCTGTTAGACGGGCTGTAGGTTAAGACCTCGGTGACGGCGTAGCCCCCTGTAGATTAGAGAAAGGACAGACTCTGGGATGTAGATACAATGTCCAAACACACACACACACACACACACACACACACACACACACACACACACACACACTCCAGGTTGTTCTTGGGCATTTGAACAGACTAAACAGGCTGTTAGCATTCATGGACTTGTCACTTATTCACTGAGTTTCAGGAATTTGTTGGCTGATTCAATTTGATTTTCTACCCCCACTTATTCTATTTATATTAATCAGAAGCAGTGAGATGAAGCAAATCCTCCCACAGCCCTGGTTGTTTTATATTAATGGGGATTCAGGGTGAAATTAACATCTATCACCTGCTAAAAGTTTGGTTCTTTTAACACAGTGATGGTCATTTGTTTATCTTACACTCATATTGTGTTTGTTCAGTTTCAGGTACAGAGGCCCTAACAAGAATCAGTCACATTTTAAAAATGCACATTGCATGTTTTTTGATCCACTTCATATAGTTAGATATATATTTTTAATTAAAATAATATATATAAATTATTATATATTTATTTTATTATATATTTTAAATATATATTTTATTATATATCTACTTATATATTTTAGAAGGCTCTTTTTTTATTTTAATTTTAGACAAAAACTTAATAATTTTAGTTTTCCATGACGTTTATTACACTCTCTGAACCCTTAGAATTAAAAAGACTGCTACTGTACCTTTAAGAGTTTATTTAAATATGTTAATGATTTCTATTTCTATTGGCTGACTTCATGCAGAATAGTTAGTATTGTACTCAGGCCAAGTTGCTGAACACTGAGTAGGTGTTGATGCATAAATGTGGATTCTGCTTACAATGATTTCGGGATCCAAATTGTGCAGTTTGAAGGAATGCAGTGCTATAATGTTACCCTGAGTTGTTTAATACCAATTAACCCACAGTTAACAGATGTAATCTTGAAAATGCTATATTAACCCAGTGATAGCCCCAGTAGTGTGTAACATGGGCCTTATAATAAGAGAGTTTAGCAGCTCTGGTGTGAATTATATTGATGTTTGTGATCTTCCTGTTGCAGAGGAAGAGGAGGAGGAAGAGGCCGTGCCCCCGCAGCCTGAGGTCGAGGCAGAGAAAGAGAAACCAGCAGAGAAACAAGATGAGGAAGGTATTGAACACACCTCATGTACAGTGTCCTACCACAAAAACAGACCACTGAAATATTAACCGTCTCATACTGGATTGACTGGAACTGCAGTTATGGAAAAATAAACACTGTAGCACTAGAATCAAGAGTTCAACCATTCTGATGTATAAATGCAATTAATTTCGTCCAATGACACACCTGTCATTGTTTCCTGTGTGTTCGTGAGTGTAGCGGCCCCTCATGAGCTGACAGAGGAGGAGAAGCTGCAGATCCTGCACTCGGAGGAGTTCATGGAGTTCTTCGATCACAGCACACGCATCATGGAGCGCGCTCTGTCCGAACACGTGGACGTTTTCTTCGACTACAGCGGCCGTGACATGGAGGAGAAGGAGGGGTAACAGTCAGCCCTACTCACCTAAACAGAATCACGAACCTGTCATGTGCACTGTTTGATGTGTGTGTGTGTGTGTGTGTGTGCGTGTGTGTGTCTCTAGTGAGATGCAGGCTGGGGCCAAACTGTCTCTAAACAGGAAGTTTGTTGATGATCGCTGGTCCAGACAGCGAGTGGTGACCTGTCTGGATTGGTCCCCACAGGTACGTGACCATATATGTCAAAACTTCAAGTAAAATTATTGATTTTCATGAAATATTTGAGCATGGTTTAATTATTATTTTTTCTTCTGAAACATTTGAAGCCTTTATTTTCATTGCATTTTTTTTAGAAATGAGACTTTTGAGCAATGACACAATAAATTAGTCAAAAATACCATATAAGACATTTATAATGTTACAAAAGACTGTTTAAAAAAAACTGTTTATGTTCAAAATTCTGAAATGCTGTTCAAAATTATTCTTGGGCAGCAAATCAGCATTTTAGTATGATTTCTGAAGGATCATGTGACACTGAAGACTGGAGACATGATGCTGAAAATTATTTTAAACGTTGTCTATTTAATATATATATATATATTATTTTACATGTATATGTGTGTGTGTGTGTGTGTGTATATATAGATGGATGGATAGAGATATATTCAAATAGATAACACTTATTTTAAATGGTTATTTTTCATTATAACCATTTTTACTGTATTTTTGATCAAATAAATGAAGTCTTGGTCATAAGAGACTTTTTTCAAAAACTTTTAAATGGTACTGTATATTACATAATGATGTAGCACATGAAATTGGTTACATTTAATTATATTTTTCATTAATAGGTTAGTTTTACAGTTTATCAAAACTGCTGCTACTGTTGTTCATGAAAACATGAAAAATGATTGTATATAATGTTTTGGTTATATTGTTTAAGTAATGGATACATTTCATAATAGGGTCCAGTTAAACATTTGAACATGTCTGATTTAGACATGTTTGACACCCTCTTCCTTGACTAGATTTCAAAACTTCTCCCTATTTTTATTCTTTGCAACCTATGATATTCTTGAACATCTGCTTGTTGATGATAGCAATAGTAATGTGAAATAAATAATAAGAGGAATTTGTCTGAAACCGACAGAAATGTTGAAAAACAAGCAAGTGCTGTTTAAGCCATCAAATATGAATGTGAAGATATTTTTCATTGGCTGTATGCTTAGAAGAGTTTTTCGAAGTTGATTTCTTGTGCTGTATCAAACAGAAGCTCATACAGACGATGTCTTGTTTGATGTGATAGATCTAGAGTATAAACCCTCTCAAACGCACTGCACCTGATGTGTGTGATTTGAGCGAGAGCACAAGACACACACTCAAAGTTTACATGAGAGATCTCCTGGCGTCATGCATTTACTCAAGCAATAAGTGGCTCATTAGATACTTTATGACATTGTTGGTTTATTAACTGTCTAGTATATAAATTATATAAAAAAATGCGCACATAACATTGACAGTATTTAAAATGCAGTCAGATTCCCCTTTTGAAGAAGCGGTTAGCTACACTATTTACTTAAATGCTATTCATATGTTTCAGTATTGCTGTGTATTGAATATCAGCTTTAATAAGGGTCTCAGTGGGTAACAGCATCAAACCCGAATGTATAAATTCACACTAAATACCACAAACGAAACAGCTTTTTTTTCTGGAAAAGCTATTCTTTTTCACCAAAAAATGTAATTTATTCACCAACATGTCATTTCAAACATATAAGAATTAATCTCAGTCTGAATATAGCACAGGGGTTGTCTTGTACTTTTTTTGAGTCATATAGGTTTAGAGCAATGTAAGGGCAAATTACCTAAATGATGTAAGGGTAAATTATGAGGAAATTATTTCTTCTGTTTGGGTACAGCTGTTTTATGTAGTATTTAGTTTGCATTTTGAATTATCAATATCAAAAAAAAAAAAAAATAAAAAATTTTTTAAATGGAAGATTTTTTTGTCTTTTTTTTTGTTTTTTGTTTTTTTTTTGTAGTCCAAAAGAATGAATGAATATATCAATACATACATACAAGTGGATGCTGTAACCAGACTTGATGCTGGAAGGCAAAGTTTTTCTTATGTAGTATAAAGTCTAGTTCTTGACCTGTGCACATGTGTTCACAGTATCCAGAGTTGCTGGTCGCCTCTTACAACAACAACGAGGAAGCCCCGCATGAGCCTGATGGAGTGGCTTTGGTCTGGAACATGAAATACAAGAAGACCACACCGGAGTATGTCTTCCACTGTCAGGTATACACACACACACACACACACACACACACACACACACACCTGCCTTCAATCAGCAACAACTGACTTCTCACTCCTCCCCGTGCACACACCTCCTGAAAGCCATCCCACATAACATGATTGTCATATACAAACACCTACACACCGGCCTGAGATCTCAAGGGTGGCCTGCAGACGGATTTCCTTCCATCCTCTCTTCCTCTCCGTATCTTTCTGTCTCCCTCGCATTTCACTGGCATTCCAACAGACACACACACACACACACACACACACACACACACACACACACACACACACACACACACACACACACACACACACACACACACACACACACACACACACACACACACACACACACACACACCACACACACACACACACACACACACACACACACACACACACACACACACACACACACACACACACACACACACACACACACACACACACACACACACACACATCACAAAGCCATGACTTTTTCCTTTGCATGGATCACAAAAGAAGAGGTTTTGAATACTGTTCAGGCTTCTCTTTTTCATACAGTAAAAGCATATATGGTCATATCTGTAAATGTTCATTGCATGGAGAACAAAACAACAGCATATGAACATTGTCTGATATCACTGTGTTCCATGTAAGAATGAACACTTTCTAATATTCAGTACTGAGTACTGCTTAACCCTCCCAGTACATTTAAGATCTGCATACACTTTTTCATTCCTCGGGTCAGTTTTAACTGAAGCTTATAAAACATTCAGAAATTAATCATTTTCAAACCATGTTAAAATGTTTAATAACTGTGTTATTACCATGTTACTATTTTATTTGCACAATTCTGTTCATAAAAGAGGAGAGATTTGTTTAAATTTCACATTACACATGGAGGAAAGCTGGTGTGATGCAAGAAATAAACCCACTATTATCATTTTTTTTTTAGGAATTTATTTAAATATATAATTAAATGAAAATGATAAGAACATATAAAATTAGAATTTACTGTTTGACTTCATTTGATTTTAAAATATAAGTGGTCATCATACTCAACCCCACAGATTTTAATCCTTCTGGCCATTATGCTGCATTACAAACAGTACAGAAGCACACTGTAGCATTTCTTCTGGATGTTTTTCACTGATCAGTTGTGTTTGTGATGAGTGTGGCTGTATGTTCAGTGTTGGCTGTGTGTTTGGCCTGAGGTGATCTGCTTGGGACGGCCTGAGTAGAACCACATGTGCCACCCTCGGCAACGGATGCACAACACACACACACACACACACACACACACACACACACACACACACACACACACACACACACACACACACACACACACACACAGTATTCACACACACACACACACACACACGTGGAAAAAACTACAACAGTATTCACAAACACTCAAAGAGGTGTAAAGTTGTTACTTTTTACTCTAATTTGAGGAAAGTGTAAATAATTAAAGGGTTAATTCACCTAAAAATGAAAACTCTGTCATGATTTGCTCACCTTCACATCATTTCATCCAAACCCATAAGCCTTTAATTTAAAGTTGAAGTTTTAAAGTTTAAGTTGCTTTATTGGCATGACATTTGTGTATTTTTTTATTATTTTTTTTTTTTATATTATTTATTTTGTGTATTATTTGTGTATTTGTAATTTATCTACAAACACAAATTAAGAGATTTTTAATATAAACCGACAGATTTCTGTTCCTCCAAGCATCAAAACTTGAAATGAACTTTTAAGGAGCAAAAATCTCTCAGGTTTCATTTAAAATATCTTTGTTTGTGTTTTGCAGGTGAATGAAAATGAAAAGTTTAAAACAACATAGGGGTGCATAATTGATGACAAAAGTTTCATTTTTGTATCCCTTAGTAAAAAGTAATACATTTAAAAACTGCGCTTATTTCATACTTAGCATAGTTAAAATCTATTAACATATTTACTGACATGTCGCTCAAGACTTATAATTATAATTAAACTTTATTATTTAGGAGTACTGCTTGTGCACAATGCACATTTCTTAATATTAAGCCTAAAATGTGTTTTAATGTCACTATGGATGATGGTTATATGATCTTTGAACAATATCAGTCAATATATACTTGCAGTAGTTCCTCTTCAGCACAATCAAATATGCTTCAGCATATCTTTAGTTGGACTTCAGCACTACTTCCTCACAATTAAAGTGCATTTAGCACAAAATTAGTTGTTCCAATTTTTATTATTTAATTGGTTTATCTTCATATGCTAAGGGTATTTTTATTAAGTGCATAAATATGTAAATGTATTTGAGAATACTTGTGAACATGAAATAAATGTTTTTCAAATACGTTTTAGTACATTTGATTTTTCACTAGGGTCATCTATCCCCAATTTAGAGGAACAGCTCTAAACAAGAAGCAGCAGATGAGCTGCAGTGGCCAATTTCAGCGAGTAGGCTAAAACATGGATTGTAACATTATATGTGGTAGTTTCAACTTTGATCATACGGGTGAAGCTGCTAAACCTGACTTCGTTTGGATTTGTCCAGTAGGACTGAAGGATTGTGTCTCTCTCGCTCCTCTAGTCTGCTGTCATGTCTGCAGCGTTTGCAAAGTTTCATCCCAACCTGGTTGTCGGTGGCACTTACTCAGGACAGATCGTCCTGTGGGACAACAGAAGTAACAGACGCACTCCTGTCCAGAGGACGCCTCTCTCTGCTGCGGCCCACACGGTACGTGACCTTCACACTGGAAATGAGGCGACGCGGTAGATGCAGTCCAAGAACCTTCAGATATTATTATTATTATGGTATCCTAAATTTGTCTTATTATTTTTACGCTTAACCTTACATTTCTGTTTCTCCGCGCAGCACCCAGTGTACTGTGTTAATGTGGTTGGCACACAGAACGCTCATAACCTCATCAGCATCTCCACTGATGGAAAGATGTGCTCCTGGAGTCTGGACATGCTGTCTCAACCACAGGTGCCCACAATATCACGCTCAAAGAAAGCGTGTTGCTTACTCAACCAGTGAAAACAGTGAATGTTGTGCACAAATCTCGCTGATGTGAATTCGTTGGCATCAGAAGTGCTAGAAAAGGCCCACTGAGGAGCACAAGCTCTTCCATGCTGCTCGGCCTTGAGTTTCCAGAAACATTTGCCAAACCGCAGTGTCAGATGTTAATGATTGGTAAAGCGCTGGCTGAATTTAAATGGCCCATTTCTAATCTGTGGAAGAGGCTGTTGGCTGTGGTGTTATTGATGTGTGTGTGTGTGTGTGTCAACAGGACAGTATGGAGCTGGTGTTTAAGCAGTCTAAATCAGCTGCGGTCACCTCCATGTCCTTCCCTCTGGGTGACGTTAATAACTTTGTGGTGGGGAGTGAGGATGGATCGGTCTACACAGCCTGTCGTCATGGCAGGTAATACACACACAACACACTCACAGTGTTGTTATTGAAAAAAAAAAAAAAAAAGAAGCTACATTTTAATAGTAAAACTGGATATTGTGTAACATATTCAGTGTATTTGTACTATTACAAAAATTTAGTAAACACTTTAGTATGGGTCCAGTTCTCACTATGAACTAGCTGCTGATTAGCATGCCTGTTATTAACATATTGGCTGTGTATTAAACACATATTCTGCATTCCTAATCCTACCCAGTAAACTTAACAACTACCTTACGAACTATGACCCAACTATCTTACCTGTGTCATTTATGTTTGGCAAATATGCTTTAAATCAAATTATTAGTTTATGTTAGAACTGTGGAATAAAAAAGGTTGTGTAAATATTATTTATTATGTATTAAAAAATTATATATATATATATATATATATATATATATATATATATATATATATATATATATATATATATATATATATATATATATATATATATATATTAACAATCTAATTCAGAATTATAAAAAAAAATATTTTACATATTTATAGAAAATATATACTTATCTTTTTTTATATTATTTTATTTATTAATATATTGTAATTCTGTTTATGTATACTACCATTCAATAGTTCGGGGTTACTAAGATTGTTTTTTTTTTTGTAAGAAATAAAAGTTTTATTCATTTAGGATGCATTAAATAGTTCAAAAGTGACAGTAAAAACATTTGTAATGTTACTACTGACAATTCAGTTTTTCCATCAAAGGAATAAATTACTTTTCAAAGGAAAACAGTTTCCATTTGAGGAGAAAACAGTTCTTTATATTTCACGAAATTACTGTTTTTTGATCAAATAAATGCAGCCTTGGTTAGAATAAGATCCTTAATTTTACGTGCCTCAAACTTTTGAATGCTGGTGTTGATATTGAATTAATTAACTGTAAGTTAATAATTAATAAATATTTAATTAGCAAATTAATATTGGATTTCTATTAATAATAAATGTATGCTGTCTTCTGTTTACTGACGCAGTTATAATATCATCTTATAATTCGTTGTCTCTCTAAACTTTGGAATGTCCTGAAAGTTCTGACACAAGTTTTCATTTCAAAAATATGAAAGCGGTTTGTTTTTATGAATGGGATGTAGTCGATGTGTTTGTGTGAGCTGTAATGAGCTGAGAGAGTGAATGTTTGCTCTTCATTGGTGATGCTGTGATTATCTGATCCTCTACACACACACTCGGCGTCTCTCACACGGCTGTTTACAGACCTCTCACAGTAATGAGCGCACACACACTCAGCAGTGTGAAGTGTTAACTGACTGATGCTGATCATTCTCTGTGTGTGTGTGTGTGTGTGTGTGTGTGTGTGTGTGTGTGTGTGAGCAGTCGGGCAGGTATCAGTGAGATGTTTGAGGGGCATCATGGTCCAATCACAGGCATTCACTGTCACACAGCGGCAGGACCCGTAGATTTCTCTCATCTCTTCCTGACCGCCTCATTTGATTGGACCGTTAAACTCTGGAGCACCAAGGTAGCTCAGCATCCATGAACACTTATTCCATAACGCTGTCATTCATGAGTCTGTGGGCTGACTGTGTGTCTCTCTCTGCTGTAGAGTAACAAGCCGCTGTACTCGTTCGAGGACAACTCTGATTATGTGTATGATGTCATGTGGTCTCCGGTGCACCCCGCTCTCTTCGCCTGTGTGGACGGACTGGGACGCGTCGACCTGTGGAACCTCAACAATGACACAGAGGTGATGCATGAAATATTACTGAATAAATGATGCACATATTCAGTGACATATTTAGTATTGACAATAATGGTCTGAACTCATAATCAAGCTTTGATCCAGCGCTTCTACACTGAGAGCCAGAATCGTGTTTTTTTTTAGAAATATATTTAAAACAATTGCATAAACATTTTTCAGCCTGTTGACAGTATTAGTGTATCTGGATATTTATGCATTTGCTCTGAAATCATCTCATGAAAGACTTTTTTTTTCAGTCAGTTTTATAAAACAAACAGTGTATCTACGGTAATTAGATTTAAAATGTTTGAAGTAAAACTCATTTGCATGAAAATAATCAAACACTGTGAGTTACTGGACTTTAGTGTTCAACAACCTTTCTGCCATGATTAGTGTTAAATGAAAAGATGTACAGCATATAAATCAGTTCAAAAAATATTTTATATACCTAAGATGCATTAAATTCATCAAAAGTGACAGTAAAAATATTTAGAATGTTCTAAAAGATTTCTATTCCAAATAAATGCTGTTCTTTTGAAATTTTTATTCATGAAGGAATTTTGAAAAAATTTATCAGTTTCCAAAAATAAATAAATAACTGTTTTAACATTGATGATGATAATTATTTCTGAATGATTTTAGAATGACAGAAGGAATAAACTATATTTTAAAATACATTCAAAAAGAAAACCGTTATTTTAAATTATTATATTTAATATGCGTTTTTTATAATTATATTCACAATATTGCTGTTATACAGGTCCTTCTAAAAAAATTAGCATATTGTAAAAAAGTTCATTATTTTCCATAATGTAATGATAAAAATTAAACTTTCATATATTTTAGATTCATTGCACACCAACTGAAATATTTCAGGTCTTTTATTGGTTTAAATACTGATGATTTTGGCATACAGCTCATGAAAACCCAAAATTCCTATCTCAAAAAATTAGCATATTTCATCCGGACCAATAAAAGAAAAGTGTTTTTAATACAAAAAAAAGTCAACCTTCAAATAATTATGTTCAGTTATGCACTCAAATACTTGGTCTGGGAAATTCCTTTTGCAGAAATCAGACTGCTTCCACAATGCGGCGGCGTGGCCATGGAGGCAATCAGCCTGTGGCACTGCTGAGGGTGTTATGGATGGCCCAGGATGCTTCGATAGAGCGGCTTAAGCTCATCCAGAGTGTTGGGTCTTGCGTCTCTCAACTTTCTCTGCACACAATATCCCACAGATGCTCTATGGGGTTCAGGGTCAGGAGAGTTGGCAGGCCAATTGAGCACAGTAATAACCATGGTCAGTATAACCATTTACCAGTGGTTTTGGGCACTGTGAGCAGGTGCCAGGGGTCGTGCTGAAAAACGAAATCTTCATCTCCATAAAGCTTTTCAGCAGATGGAAGCATGAAGTGCTCCAAAATCTCCTGATAGCTAGCTGCATTGACCATGCCCTTGATTAAAAACACAGTGGACCAACACCAGCAGCTGACATGGCACCCCAGACCATCACTGGGACTGGGGGTACTTGACACTGGACTCTTCAGGCATTTTGGCATTTTTCCTTCTCCCCAGGCTTCCTCCAGACTCTGGCACCTTGATTTCCGAATGACATGCAAAATTTGCTTTCATACCGAAAAAAAAGTACTTTTGGACCACTGAGCAACAGTCCAGTGCTGCTTCTCTGTAGCTCCAGGTCAGGCGCTTCTGCCGCTGTTTCTGGTTCAAAAGCACACACGCCTGTGCACGGTGGCTCTGGATGTTTCTACTCCAGGACTCAGTCCACTCTGCTTCCGCAGGTCCCCCAAGGTCTGGAATCGGTCCTTCTCCACAATCTTCCTCCAGGGTCCGGTCACCTCTTCTCGTTGTGCAGCGTTTTTTGCCCACACTTTTTTACTTCCCAAAGACTTCCCACTGAGGTGCCTTGATACAGCACCCTGGGAACAGCCTATTCGTTCAGGAATTTCTTTCTGTGTCCTTACCCTCTCGCTTGAGGGTGTCAATGATGGCCTTCTGGGGACAGCAGTCCCCGGGTCGGCAGTCTTACCTATGATTGAGGTTTGCGGTTTTATGAGTAATGAACCAGGCTGGGAGTTTTTACAAAAGCCTCAGGAATCTTTTGCAGGTGTTTAGAGTTAATTAGTTGATTCAGATGATTTAGGTTAATAGCTCGTTTAGAGAACCTTTTCATGATATGCTAATTTTTTGAGATAGGCATTTTGGGTTTTCATAGCTGTATGCCCAAATCATCAGTATTAAAACAATAAAAGACCTGAAATATTTCAGTTGGTGTGCAATGAATCTTAAAATATATGAAAGTTTAATTTTTATCATTACATTATGGAAAATAATGAACTTTTTCACAATATGCTAATTTTTTGAGAAGGACCTGTATATATTGCTGTCCTGAACAGGACTTCTTTGAAAAATCTTGTCCACCTCAAACTCTTTTGAACAGTGTTTATATAAACCTGCACTGCATTTAAAATATGATTCATTTCCTATTTGTGACCCTGGACCGCAAAACCTGTCATTAGGGTTAATTTTTTTAAGCTGAGTTCTATACATCAAATAATCTTTCCATTGATGTATGGTTTGTTAGGATAGAACAATATTTGGTAGAGATACAACTATTTGAAAATCTGCAATCTAAGGATGCAAACCAATCTAAATACTGAGAAAATCACATTTAAAGTTGTCCAAGTGAAGGTCTTAGCAATCCATATTACTAATCCAAAATTAAGTTTTGATATATTTACAGTAGGAAATTTACCAAATATCTTCATGGAACATGATCTTTACTTAATATCCTAATGATAATTTTTTTTATATAATTTTGACCCATACAGTGTATTGTTGGCTATTGCTACAAATACACCAGTGCTACTTATAACTGCTTTTGCGCTCCAGGGTCACATTTACTGTATACAGTAAGCTTTCTGTATATGTTTTACTACTTATTTTGCATGTTTTACTCAGACAGTTTGAGTCCAAATTCGCAACAAGGCATCAGAGTGTGTTTGCTGATCTATGTTCTTATGAGCTATTTCTGCTATACAAGAAAGCCAGTATATGAAAAATGTACAGTTTCTTGTGTTCAGCCTTGTTTCTTTCAAATATCAGCTTGGAAGTAACGAATCCCCTTCTCCTATGTGTTACACAAACTCTTTGTGACAAATAAAATATATAATGGGGATGTATCAGATACTGACTGAATAAAGAGATCAGATTTCACCGCTTGCAACCTCACATACACTCAGTCGTTATGATCAGATGGAGAAAATCAGTTGAATCTGTGTGTGTGTGTGTGTGTGTGTGTGTGTGTGTGTGTGTGTGTGTGTGTGTGTGTGTGTGTGTGTGTGTGTGTGTGCGCGCAGGTACCCACTGCCAGCATGACGGTGGACGGCAGTCCCGCTCTGAACAGACTGCGCTGGTCTCAGTCGGGCAGAGAGATCGTCGTGGGGGACTCCGAGGGACAGATCCACATTTACGACGTCGGCGAGGTGAGACAGTAGTTTTTTCTTAAAGGGCTAGTTCACCCAAAAATTTAAATTCTGTCATTAATGACTCACCCTCATGTCGTTCCAAACCTGTAAGACCTCCATTCATCTTCAGAACACAAATTAAGATATTTCTGATGAAATCCGAGAGCTCTCTGACCCTCCCATAGACAGCAATGTAATTAACACAATCAATGCACAGAAACAAAGCAAGGAGATCAGTAAAATAGTCCATGTGACATCAGGGGTTCAGCTGTAATTTTACGAAGCTACGAGAATACTTTTTGTGCACAAAGAAAACAAAAATAATGACTTTATTCAACAATTCGTTTCTGAGCCTTGATCATGGTGGTGTCCTTGCTGTCTACGGGGGGGTCAGAGAGCTCTCGGATTTCATCAAAAATATCTTAATTTGTGTTCTGAAGATGAACGGAGGTCTAACGGGTTTAGAACGACATGAGAGTGAGTAATGACAGAATTTTCATTTTTGGGTGAACTATCCCTTTAAGACACATCAGAGACCCGCTACACCGTAACACCTTTCCCCCTCGCTCCTGTTCTGTCGTGTAAAAGCCCACTCTTAGCCTCTAAAGATGACACACACTACAATTACATGTCTGTCAGAGAGGGGCCCTAACAGCACGGCCCTTCAGGGGCCACAGAGGGCCTCTATCACTCAGCAGATAGAGTAGAAGAACGAGATGGACGATTGTTAGGCAGGGGTCAGTTCACTCTTTGAGTACTTTGATCGTCCAGTGTGTGGCCACAACAGACTTACACCTCTTTACAAAACACTCTGTATAATGTTTCTCTCTCTGTTCCACCAAAGCAAATCGCAGTCCCGCGGAGCGACGAATGGACCCGCTTCGTGCGGACGCTGGCGGACATCCACGAGAACCGCGACGATGCCGAGGAACTGGCCGCTCAACGCCTCGCCGCTTAAACCAGCAGATCTCAGGAAGCTGTTATCATGTCTGTCTTTGGAAATGAAATGATTTCTGTGTGCAAACCTTTGATTCTGCCTTTGTTTGGAGTAAAAATATAAAACGTTGACCGTAGGTGCGATTCATAGTGCGAGGCCCACGACCAGAAGCCTTAACATTTGCATGCAAAAAACAAAACCATAATGAATGTTTCTGTTTCTATCCAGGTATCTCTGAGCGTGCTAAACTCTCAGCTTATTATGCACAGCCAAATATTAAACCTTGGATCCCCAAAATTAAAAAAAGGAAACAATTTTTGCATAAAAAAAGTGAAGCTGTTTTTTTGTATTATTTTTATGACAGTTGAGCACATTTTGAAGTAAACCACAAAGTTTAAAGGAATAAATTTGCTGCCTCAAATGCCAAATTTTGTATTGCAGGTTTTTAGTGTAATGCTGTAAAATAGAATCGAGGGTGAGGGAATGTGCTTAAGTGCTAGATGTCATAAAGTAAACATAATATAATATATATTTTATATAGGATTGGTTTTCTTTCATTTTCTTTCACGTGTAATTGTTTTCTTTTGATTTTGGGGTGAAATGTTTTGAGAGGTTTCGTCAGAGTTACCCTAACATCTGCACTATTCTCAATACCAGTGAACTGTCATATCTTTGTTTTTTACTTGATCACAGACCTAGAGAATTGTAGAGCTCTACCTCTTTCAGATCTTGTCAGTGGGTCATGTTCAGCATCAGGTGTTTAGTTTGGTGAGTCTAGCTATGGATAATGTGCTGGAATTGTTTGAATTTTTTTTTTTTTTGTTTCTGTCAGTGATATATTTGTTTTTCTTTTACATCTGAGTGTCGTGTATGTGTTGTGTATATAAATAGCGGGTTCATTTTAGACTATCTGAACTGTTTAAAGTGTCTCTCTTCGAGATCAAGGTCTTCCTCTTCCAGTCTTCACACCTGTTTGAAACACTAATAGTAAGTTTTGCAGAACCTCTTTGAATGTCTTTGTATTTCTGAATTCATTTTCTAAGCCAAATCTCCAATCAGTTTTAATTCATCCTGTAGTATTTTGCAAGGAGAAAGCAGGTTTGCGAAGAATTCAAAACGTTGCTTCCAGCTGTTTCCAATAATAATCCTCATGTTTAATGGAATGTCCAATAAATTCTGCATTTGAAATGTAACAATTGTAATTTATTTCAATAAATGACAATACACTAATCAAATGCATTTAAACCAAATTGCATCATCATCAAATATCCTAAGTCTGTTATTGTGTTGTTGTTTTTCCCCCATATTAAATAAAACATCATTTAATTTTATAAAAAAAAAAAATTATTTTTTTTCCTGTTAGATCCCTTGTTCCCATAGGCATAATATTTAAAAAATACTTTCTTAATACTTTGGCCATTGCTTGAAAATTCCATAGATTTACTATCAACGACTTGGTTAGTAAATTAGTAAAAGTAGATTATAATAGTAGAGATATAGTAGATTAGTATATAATTTTTTATTTTTTTATTTTTTTGAGAAGTATTAAAATATAGCATTTTTTATCATTATTAGTGTCATGTAATTAAAAGCGGTAAAACCAGTGGTGGGATTCTCTTTGGAGGGATTGTCCTCCAAAGTGAATGTGAAACAATCTCTGCAGGAGGTCACTAGAGTTAAAGCAGACTCTGCATCTCCACAGTCTGCTTTAACTCTAGTGACCTTCTGCAGAGATTGTGATCTATAAACACGTGCTGAGTGAAGAAACAAGAGCCAGGTTACAGTGCGTCCAGCCTTTACTTCACGCTCCTTCAAATGCAATCTCACAGACATCTTCCAGACCGCAATTAGAGGAGTCCCACACCTGTGAAACCTCTCATTTTACCGTAGTGAGACATAGCGGCTGTGTGTGTGTGTTGCTCCTCTCCCGTCCGCAGAGCTCTGAAGCAGTCAATCACACCGGTGTTCGTTGTCCCGCGTGCACGGTTTGATGACATCAGCAGGGGTCAGCGGCGAGCGGGAACACAACAGATCTAGGCTATTACAATGCAAAGAAGCTCTATCATAATGCTGCAGAAGAAGCTCAGTTATGCATGATTCAAAAGGGTGTAAAGCATAACACTGACAGCAATTTAAAGTTGAGCTGCTATCCGAATGTGCTTTTTCATGCATTCATGTTTAGATATTGTCTGGAACGGAATATCTATTGGCTCTTTTCCACTCCATGTTACGAGACATTATGTAACACAATATTTATGTGTTATGTCACCGTATAGCTGAAGGTCATTCTCAGGTGCATAGCCTACTTACTGCTGATATTATTACACTGAACTGAGACACATTTGATGCACTTGATTACAGCTGCTGAAGATTCAGCTTTAAATAAATTACATTTTAAAATAGTTTTTTTTTTTTTTTTGGATTTCTTTAGATTTAGTTTATAATTCTTATGTCCTTTGTTCATCATAATAATATTCACAATTGAATGCAACTTGAATTGTTAAGGCTCAATTCAATCAACAGAAGTAAAAAGCTAAATGTATATAGACTATAAACGAATACACCCCAGTTGAAAAAAAATATAGATGAGTTTACCTTTTCAGAGTGATGATGTTTACGACACATCTGTACTACCATTTAGCCACTTGTTAGGAAGCATCTTTTTCAAACCATGTAAAAGCTTTTTTAAAAAGCACAAGGGGTAGGCTTTTTAATATTGTCAAATAAAATGTCAAAATATCTTAATTTGAGTTAACCAGACCTATTTTCAGGCATTTTACCACCCATTGACTTCGAGCAATGGACCTAAAAGTGTTCAAATGTTAACTCGTCTCTGGGTTTTGGGCTTCAGAAATATCCATCCCTTCAGCACTCTATTATATGTATGATTTAATTATAACAAGGCACACAAACTGAGTGATACCACTTGAAGTTAATCAGCTATATATTCAAAATTCAAGCATATAAATAACACTTTACTGTGACATGGATGAAATAATGTTAGTTACTATAGGTATTTGATTCTTTGTTAGGCTAAATCCTTGTATTTATTATTGGTGGTAATAGTTTAAGATGTTGCCACTAAAAAAAAACATAGAGGTTGAGCACTACTCTGAATATTGAGAGAATGTGTCCTTTTATTGTTGTGCCACATAGTCTATCGTAGTATATGTTGTATGATGAACGTTTTTTGTACTGTTGTGTTACCAAAAAATCTGACCTCTAAAGCAAAACAAGCTGAGGTCCACTGTATAATGTAACATTTTTAAAATGTTGAATGTTTGTTTAAAACATTCCTTGAGTATTTTTCCACTCTAGTCCAAAAACAGGGACTACTGTACTCCTGATACACACACCTGTTAAAATCAACTCAGTGTCTGTCTTTAGTCTCGAAGGGAAACTCCAGACTTGCTTTGGAAATCCCTTTAAAGATCTTTGTCCAGAAGTTCCCATATGTTTCCAGTTCTGCTGAATTCTTTTTTATGAACTCATTAATTCCTGAAACCTCAAGCTTGCTCATCTGCGAATGCTAATGCAATCCAGCCCTCTGATTCACATGAAGACAACACCCTGAAACACCCATTGTGTTTGAGACGGCACAGCTGATCCAGGAACAGCACAGAGAGGCTTCATGAGGGTGCTTGTAGGAGGTTGGTGGAATAAGCCTGTGGTTAGACTCAAAATGAAGCCAAACCACGGCAGTATAAGTCAAGCAGAGATACATGCACACACTGAAAAACATACGGGCGGAATAACACACACACAACTCTACTTCCCTTACTAAACCACAGACTCACATACAAGCATCACGATGTGGAAACGGGCACATATTTTAACTGTGAGAGTATTTTAAATAATGACATTACCATATACACTAGTGGAAAAGAAGTGTGCTTAAAAGTATTGATGTGCACTTTCAAATCTTAAATGTATATATTTTAAAAAAGCTGTACTTAAAGAGAGTACACTTTGATTTCTATGTTTAACACACTTAAATGCACTTTAAAATAATTCTAATTAAAAAAAAGTTGTAAAGTACATTATATATCTTTTGTTGTTTTAAAGAAGTAAACTTATTTTGATGTATTGGCTAACATACTAAAGCACATAGTAATATATAATTACGTATAATATATTTTAAACATATTCAATTGCATCTTCATCATTACAAATGTGTAATTACAAATATATTTCAATACATGGCATACGAGTTTCAATGGAAATTAAATTATAGTATATTTCAGGTTAGCATAAATGCTTGTCAGTACATTCTGCAGTACACTTTATTTGAAAGAAAACAGAAGTAATTATGAAATAACATATAAAGATGTACTTAAGTCCTACTTAAGTAGGTCAAAATCACTAAAGTTAAGCTAATCTAATACATAATGCAGTCACATGCAATTAGGTGCCCAAAACATTACTTCATACTTAAGTATTTTATTTTAATTATATTATATTATCTTTTTATCTTCTTTATATGTTTCCCAAAGATATATGCTCCCGTCCTCTATGGAATACAACCCATATCCTAGAATACAAGAAAAAAAACAAAACAAAAAAAAAAATTATATTTGGAATATTGTTCAAAAATTCCCTAGCAACCACTGAATGTTATAGTATGTGACCGCATAGCAACACACTATCAACCTGTTTTGCATGGACAAGCAACAGATTTTATAAATCTTGGAATAGATGATTTACAAATGTGGTTTTATACTCAAGAACATGTGTCTGAACTATGAACATTCCTCAATTCATTCAAAGGCCTCTGCACTTTCTTTAGATATTTAGATGCAATGTAAATCATCGGATTGTTTTCTTTATGACAACTGAACGAAAACAAACATATTCAGGGTCCTTTAAGGACTGAATTTGCAGGGTTGTTTGGGGTAATCAGATAGGAGGGGGCGTTTGAGGCAGACAGTTTGTCCCCTAATTTTAGTCACATCAGGATTGTGCACCCAAGTAAGTGTTTCTAAATCAGCTACATAAACCCTAAAACAAAGGTCTCTTTAAGGCCTGATGTCACTGTGTCAGAGTGATAGAGCGGGCGGAACAAGCGTCCATTCAGAGCAGAAACACAAAGGTCAGTCCAGATCAGGGTCGGTGTGAGACGGAGTCTGGCGGGTCCTGACCTCCAGCACCGCCCTCTTAGGCTTTTTTTTTCTTTTTTCGTCTTCAGGTTCTGTGCTTATTGTGACTGTGAGCTGTGAGTCGCCCATCTTGCCCTTCCCTGTGAGCAGAGTGAGCTTCGAGTCCCGCCTGTGGGGGCTGGGGGGCCTCTTGACTCAGGAGCATCTATCACTGCTCCGGGACCCTAATCAGGGCCAAAGAGGGGTAAACCTGACACCCAGGGTCGAGTCCTACTCTGTAAATATCCGAACGGTTTCCTTAAAAAGGCTGTAAGACTGTCCATCAGGATCCGAGAGGGATATCCGCTACTCTAAAAAAAGATCCTATCCGTCATTTGATTCACTAATTACTCCTCTTAACTACCCCAGTGATCTATCAATAGCTCTAATTACTCTGTTAGCGTAACTGTGGTGGACGGCTACAGCACGTGGCGGGGCAACAAAGTTTGGAATAATGCTGTCTTGTTAACAGTTTTTAGCTTTTATTATTTTAGTATCATTAATAATTTATTATATGGCCAAATCCCATGAACAGCAATGCTGATATAAAGTAATATTACACAGCTACGAGTGTGATCTTGCTCATATATTATATATATATAATATATATATATATAATATATATATAAATAATATAGTAATATATATACATTTACATTTAGTCATTTAGCAGACGCTATTATCCAAAGCAACTTACAAATGAGGACAATGGAAGCAAACAAAATCAACAAAAGAGCAATGATATACAAGTGCTAAAACAAGTCTTAGTAAGCTTCAGTACACGTAGCAAGGGTTTTGTTAAATAATACTAATAAAATAAAAGAAAACACACATAGAATAGAAAAAGAATAAAGCAAGCTTGTGTTTTTTGGCCTTTTTTGCTTTTGTATAATAAATAAAAAGAAAACAAATAGATAGAATACAAAAAGATTAGAAAAGCTAGTGTTAGGTTTTTTTTTTTTTTAATTTCTCTATTTAGTGTTTATTAAACAAGCAGTAAATGAATAGAGTGCAAGTCTAAAAGGGACAAGTTTTTTATAGAATAGAATTAGAATAGAGAGTGCTAGAGTTAGAGGGTCAAATAAAGATGGAAGAGATGTACAGATATTAAAATGTTCAGCAGATGTATATAACTGTGATGACAACTCTCGGAGTGATTTGCAATGTTAATGTATTTGGTCTTGGCTGAATAGATCTGCTGTGAGACTTGCTACTGCCAATCCATCCTCAACATGCTGCTGTGAGCATGTAAGAAATATTGCTGCTGCACAAATAACATATATGAATAACCATAGCATACATGATCACCTCATAGAAGATCAATACAGGTGGAGCTGGGGAAGTTTCATGCCAGACCTTGTGTGCGTGTGTGTGCGTGTGTGTGTGTGTTTGTGTGTGTGTGTGTGTGTGTGTGTGTGTGTGTGTGTGTGTGTGTGTGTGTGTGTGTGTGTGTGTTGGGTGGTGTATATATATATATATATATATATATTCAATTCAAGTTTATTTGTATAGTGCTTTTCACAATGCAAATTGTTCAAAGCAGCTTTACAGAAAATTAAAGTTTCTACATTATATTTAGTAATAGTTATCAGTGGTGACTGCCTCAAGTTGCTGTCTATATGGCAGAAATGTACGGTAAAAATCAAGCAGTTAGTTAAAGGGATACTCCACCCAAAAATGAAAATTTTGTCATTAATCTCTTACCCCCATGTCGTTCCAAACCTGTAAAAGCTCCATTCGTCTTCAGAACACAATTTAAGTTATTTTGGATGAAAACCGGGAGGCTTGAGACTGTCCCATAAACTGACAAGTAAATAACAGTGTCAAGGTCCAGGAAAGGTGTGAAAGTCTTCATCAGAATACTTCATCTGCCATCAGACTTACAATCTGGGTTATATGAAGCGACGGGAAACACTTTTTGTAAGCAAAGAAAACAAAAATAACAACTATATTCAACAATTCCTTTGTCAACATTCTCCTCTGTGTCTCTCCATATCACCGTATGCTGCGTATCCTCTCCTGTATCATTTGCGCCACAAGGATGCGGGACAGTCACAGCCCTCCCAGTTTTCATCCAAAATATCTCAAATTGTGTTCCGAAGATGAACAGAGCTTTTATGGTTTGGAACGACATGGGGGTAAGAGATTAATGACAAAATTTTCATTTTTGGGTGGAGTATCCCTTTAATGTCATGTAATCAAACAGATGGTGAACAGTATTAACATCAATGATTATATGTTGCGATCAAACTTTTAGCAAAATTTGGTAGTTTTGTATGTTGTCTGAGGGTTGGCATCATCACTTCTCAGGTCTACTATTCTGTAGAAATCTGAAGTGTAGACTCTACTGCACACTCTAATGTTGAATATTAACCATAACCCATTGAACTTTGGTGGAGGATTTGGCTCAGAACTACAAACATGAATAAAATCTACAAACATGGTGGATGCACAAGACCAACGGTTAAGTAAAAAAGGTATTAGAGTGATTAATAATCAATATCTAACCTGATGAAAAAAAATTTAAGATTGTAAACTTATAAAGATACTAACTTTTAAATATTAAAAACATGAAGACAGTTTTATGCATGAAAAATCACAACTGACAGATCAGTGTGCTACTTCTTTTCTCTCCAGTACTGCAAGAGGAGTTGTCGAGCAGAGTTAATGAACTGAACTGAAAAGATATGAGGATATGAGGACATTAACCGTGACACGATGATTGGCAGGCCACTTTACGGTGACAGGATGCACACAGCTTTGCGATAAGATGCAATTATGGAGTGGTATATGTCCCAAAACTTTTCTGCTATAGACTTCAAAGTAATTTCACTTGAAATAAATTACCTGAAAAAAAAACTGACTGTATTTCATATAACTGCCAGGGCAACTTTTCTCATTTGTATTTAGTTTAACTTGATGTACTAAAATATGGTAATGTTATATGCAATGTAAAATATAAAACTAAAGCTGAAATAAAAATGAATAAAAATGATAGAAATATTAAAAAAATATATATAAAAATGATAAAAACACACAACACAATGACTAAAACTTTAACTACACATTAAATGAAAATAGAAATAAAAAATAGTAAATCATTCAAAATATTTATAAAAAAACGTTATATGCTATAATTATGTGCTGAATATTTAGAGTTTAGGGTATTTAGGTTTTTGTTCAAATCACTAACCCGTTAGCAGAGTCAGTATTAATAGTGGTTAAAACTGACTGGACAGTTATACTGTATTCAGCAGAAGCATGTTTAATGGTCTTGAGCGTGTGTGTTGGCGGTTTCCACATGCCATAACAGTGAAGTTCGCAGGTATACACACAGCTGTCAAACTCAATAGAGTCACACTGCAGTCAGTCAGCCCCGCAGCCCCTGCCATGCACCCTGCATGCCCCAATTATGGCCTGACAGAGGTCAGCGCCCCGCAGACCTGACCCTCCTCTCTCTCTGACACACCTACCAGCCTACATGAGCACGATTAGCATCTGATAAAAATAGTTTGGAGTTATGCAACAATCTTCAAAACTGCTGCTGTGAATCAGAAGTGTTTTCAATACACTCTCAGAAAAAAAGGTACAGAAGCTGTCAGTACCTTTTCAAAAGGTACACTTTTGTGTATGATTGTGACTATGATTTACACTTTAGGTGCTAATATGTACCTTTAAGGTACCAATACGGACTCTTTAGGTACAAAGGTGTGCCTTTTAAAAAAGGTACTGCCCCAGTGACAGCTTTTGTACCTTTTTTTCTGAGTGTAGCTGGTGGCCCTAACAAAATTTAGAGAGCAGGATGGCTGACATAACACCAAAATATTAGCTTATAATTACTGTATAAGAAATGATACAAACACAAAATGGTGAAAATAGAATTTGATGAATAGAATTTGACAACGTGGGAATGTGTCATTTAACACACTCGAATCAACTGAAACTATAGCGGAGCTATTCAGCTTTCACACACAGTAAAATTCATTTCAACTTTTCTGGGGAAAAAGGTGAACGTGTGTGTGATGCTGCTTTTGCAAAACCTGCTGCCTGATGTAAGGGTGATGTGGGTGATGGCCATGGCGATGCGGTTGCTATGATGCCCTAAATGTGTTTCTCACCATGTTGCTATGCTGTTGCTAGGGCATTATTAAGTGGTTGTTTACAGCAACAATTGAAAGCAGCCTCCACATTGCTGAGGGTTCTGGGGGATTTTTCTGGATTTTAAGTCCTTACTTTAATGTCTATCTTTGTCTGTTTTATTATAGGTAAAATGATTATAACATGAAGATTAATAAGGGTCAGAAAAAAAACACTAATAAGTCACTCTTTAACTTCTGACAGTAGTGGGATAGTTACAGTAGTGTCTATAAAGTGGTTGGTGGTGAGTTGTGTATGTTGATTTGAGTTAAGGTAATTATTTTTTGTGAGAGTATAAAACTGTTCGCCTCACATCTAAGACAATTATACTGCTACTGCAATAACTTAAAGCAGGATGTGACGATATATATCTTATATATATATATATATATATATATATATATATATATATATAGTATTATATATATAATATATATATATATATATATATATATATTATATAATATATATATATATATATATATATTACATTCTAAATGAAACCCTTTTAGAGTGAGAAAATCAAAGGTTTAGATGTATATGTGTTTGTGTGTGTTTCCAAAGTGAAGTGAAATTGGGCAAGAGTTTGATGGCCTTCTTAGGATGCAAAATCACTATAAAAGAATCAAGAATGTGGTCCGTGTGCACTATATACCAAGTCTCTGGAAGCCATACAATACTGTGTAAAAACAGTAAAAGTATTGACTGTATTAATTTTTAGGTAAAAAAAAAAGCTATTTTCATCTATTAAGAAGCTTTTGTGGAATGGAAGGGTTCCATGGATGTTAAATGTTCTTCATGGAACCATCAATTCCAATAAATAACCATTGTTATTAAGAGTATATAGTCAAATGGGCCATGAAATTTTTTGGTGTTTTGGTTTTCAAAGCTTGAAAGTCTCCAAAATGTCATTTTTTTGTGTCTCATATAAGAATATTTTAAATGAAGAATTGTATTTGCATAACTGAGCTGATGGAAGTGCTGACCCCTATCTAATAATGAAAAGCAAGACCATAATTCAAACAGAGAGAACGAGAGAGAGAGAGCTGTTTAATCAGAGCATGGTGTGATGCAAGGACTGTGAGAGAGCGAACATAAAAGGAAGATGGTACAAAATGCCAGATGCAGACGCAGCAGTAGATGGCAGTATTGATCTCCTTCATCATGTTTCTAAAATCCGTTCTCTGTCTCTCTTTCTCTCTGTGTGTGTGGATTAGAAGAGTGTAAGGAGGCACTCTCTCTGGTTTATCTCTGTGCTGTTGACATCTTAAGAGAAAAGAGTAACACTAACCACTGGCCCATAATCCCCTGGGAGGCAGACTGCTTTCTAAAAACACAGGCCTGTCTTTCAGCAGCATGTGTACAATGCTGTGAGAACACCACACTCTGTGGCTGGTGCATAATCTTCAGATAACTTATAATTTGTAAAATAACACAAATTCTCTGTGGTCCCTCGTATTGTCTGCAAATCAGCAATACCATATGAATCACAGAACTGACTAGGATTCTCAGAATCAAACTCTTTGTGTGTGTAAACTCAGCTGACTCCATAAATGGATTGTTTATACAGTTTCACCTAAGCTCTACATGTATCAGTTTTCAGCCCACTCTCTATCAGTAAACTATAACAAAACTTTATGACCGATGGTTGAAATACAAAAATACTGTGTTTGTCCTAAGGCATCAGTATTGGTCTCTCAAATGATAGTAACAGGGCTGACATAATGCTGGTAGTAACAGACTGTAAACAAACAAACAAACCTGGGGACAGTAGCATGAGTTACGCAACAAACAAGTGGTTGTTAACAAGACTGGTTAACTGCTTTTCAGATTCAGATTAGACCATTTTACATTTTTATGTAACTGACTTCAAAAAAGTCTGAAAAATCTTTCTGAAAAAAAATGAGAAGATGAACACTTAAGACTACTCTAAGTAGTTATTGTAATCAGTCACTGATCTATCACATGGTACCAGAGCTGTCCTAGGACTTTCCTACTGTACAAGTTTGTATAATAGATTGTCTGTTAAAGTGATTTTGGCTGAAATATAATGGACAATCTATAATGTAACAGAGCTAACAGAAACAGACTCTATTACCATATCAGAGGTAACATTAACTAACCTGAATATAACAGACATGACAGTAACAAAGCTGATTACAACAGACCTCACAGTAAAAGCTGATAGTAAAAGAGCTGACAGTAACATGCCTTATCTAACTGAGCTGACAGTAACATAATGGATTGCAACAGATATGATAGTAACAGACATTACAGGTACATGGTATAACAGAGATGAGAGTAACAGAAAAATGATGTTTGATGTTAAATGTTATTGTAGCTAATTTGATTTTATAGTAGAAGAGAAGGTAACAAAGTATTATAACAGATAGTAACAGAGGTGACTTGGATATAAAAGATAGTAAGAGATAGTAACTGTTGACAGTATTGGAAAAGATACAGTAGAATATGATAGTAACATTGTGACTTGGTTGTAAAAGGTGGTTGGAGGTGAAAGTAGTTGTTGTTGATAACAGAGCTGATCTATGCAAATATAACAAACAATATAGTAACCAAGTTGATTTTAACAGATGTGACTGTAACAGAGCTAACTGTAACTGATAGTAAAAGAACTGACAGTCACAACGCTGACAGCAACATAGCTGATAGTGACAGTAACAAACACAAATATAACAGACATGATAGATACATAGCTTATTTATTTTATTTTAAGATAGCTGATTGTAACAAAACTGATAGTAACAGGAAGAGTTTAACAGAACTGACAGTAATAACAAATCTCTAAGTAACAGAGTTGATAGATCATATGTTAACTCCAGTGTTGGGAAGCTTTGGACATGAAATAGGTTACGGCTGTAAAATGTAGTTAAAAGTAGTGCAACTATGTCAGTTACTTTATTAAAGTATAATGTAACTGGTTGAATTTGATTACTTTTTTATTACTTTTCTAAATGTCTAACAAATGTTTTCAGTTGTTAATCATTTTGAGACATTTAAAGCGGGCAGGGTTAACCTTACAGTAGTGCTCAACACTGATTACTGTCAGACTTTCAAAATCTTTTATCACCTGAATTTAGATGATATATATATATATATATATGATATACAGTACAGCGTCAAAAGTTTGGAAACATTACTATTTTTAATGTTTTTTGAAAGAAGTTTCTTCTGCTGATCATCAAGCCTGCATTTATCATTGATCAAAAATACAGAAAAAAATGGAATATTGTGATATATTATTACAATTTAAAATAAGTGTTTTTAAATTTATTATACTTTAAATTATCATTTATTTCTGTGATGCAAAGCTGAATTTTTAGGATCATTATCACCTGATCCTTTAGAAATCATTCTAATATGATGATTCATTATCAAAGTTGGAAACAGTTCTGCTGCTTAATCTTTTTTCAGAACATGTGATACTTTTTTAGGATACTTTGATGAATAAAAAGTATAAAAATAAAAATAAAAAAAAGAAGCTATGTTTTTAAATATAATCATTTTGTCAATAACAATACACACTGCTGGTCAGTAATTTGGGGTCAGTATTTTTTTTTCTTTTTTTTTTAATAAAATCAATACTTTTATTCAGCAAGGAAGATGTGTTAAATTGATAAAAAGTGATAGTAAAGAAAATATATTGTTAGAACTATATATTATTAGAATTTAATTTTTTTTACTTAATAAAATGCAGTTCTTTTTAACCTTTTTATTCATCAAATATATTAGACACAGCAGAACTGTTTTCCAACAACTCATAATAAATCAGAATATTAGAATGATTTCTAAATGATCATGTGATGAGACTGGATGTTACATGGTGACCACTGAAGGCTGGAGTAATTGATGCTGAAAAATTCAGCTTTGCATCACAGGAAATAAATTATTTTTTTAAAGTATATTCAAATAGACACTATTATTTTAAGTTAGTGTAATAATATTTCACAATATTACTGTTTTTTCTGTATTTTTGATCAAATAAATGCAGGCTTGATGAGCAGAAGAGACTTCTTTCAAAAACATTAAAAATAGTAATGTTTCCAAACTTTTGACCTGTCATATATAAATATAATGCACTGTAATGCATTTTTATTAACAGCCATGGTGGCAACTAAATTAAATAAAAATGTCATTAATCAATTATGTAATGCCGTTACATATAACTAGATACTCTCCAACACTGGTTACCTCTGTAGAAGCCATAGAAGCCTTCATAACAGAGCAATCTCAAAGCTATTTTTATACCTGCGCTGACCTTCAAAGGACCCATTGGACCTTCGGTTCTGTATGCAGGTGTTCACAAGGTCGATGGGGTCACACAGCTGTAGCTCCTGTTGCTGCTCAGGACAACCCCAAAAATCTGTCAATCAAAACATCTGGAGGGAGTTCTCTCCATCAGTATTCAGACACATGCACACATACACTCATAGTCAAAATATGAACTCTGAACCACACACTCACACAGAGACGGAACCACACACACTCAGAGCAGAGCAGGTGTCAATCAAAGTATGAGTTTGAACTTCCTGCTGCCCCAAACATGCAAATCTGTTTGCAGGGCAAATCTGCAGGCCAAGCTTAATGGCTATTAATGCAATTTCTCACGCTTGTTTTCCCTCTCATTCGCCTTTACACCTTTCTGTCTCTCTCATTTATTATTCATGGATACTATTCATTAAAGGTATTACATGTATAGTTCCAGACAAAATGGAGATGTTTTGCAGAATGTTTATGCTGCTCTTTTCCATACATAAATGTCATATGTCCTTTAAACAACAACTGATAAAATTATATCAGATGGAAATATTTAATAAGAGACAAAATAACATTATTATTCACTGTGAAGGTGCCTAAAGTAGTACATGAAGTTGGTCTGTGCTAATTATAATGATCTTAGTTTAACAGCAGTAGATGTGTGTGTGTGTGTGTGTGTGTGTGTGTGTGTGTGTGTGTGTGTGTGTGTGTGTCTGAGAGAGAAAGTAGGACTGTGTGAATGAGAGAGCGTGTACTTTAGGTACTCCAGCTCTTTGTGCAATAAAACTGTTACAGAATGTGTGTTTGTGGCAGACAACACTGCACTCTTTTGATTTGTATCTTTTGTTACCTGCTCAGTTTGGTAAGAATGCATCTGTCATGGGCATCAATGGGAATGTAAATGCAGAGTGCAGCAGCAAGTGACAGTCTCAGACTTGTATTCTGTCAGGTGAGAGCTAGTGCAAAGACTGCTGTTTTAAAACACTTAAGAGAGGGATAGTTCTGTCTTTTTTTGCATAGCACACTGGAAAAAGTGGTACTTCTACTTGATTAATTAAACCCATAAAAATGAATGTGGTTAATTCAGTGATGTTAAAGTATTTTATTGACTTGAACCAACTAAAATTAGTTTAGATGTTTCCCTCTTTTTAGTTTACTTGCACTACCATTCAAAATTTTGAGGTCAGTAATTAAAGGGATAGTTCATCCAAAAATGAAAATTAGCCAATGTTTTACTCACCCTCAACGCATCTTAGGACTTCTGAATCCAATCGGAGTTATATTAAAAATTATCCTCTCTCTTTCAAGCTTTTGAATGGGAGTAGACGGGTGTTTTTGTTCAACAGTCCACACATGCCTCACACAGCTCCGGGGGTCGAATAAAAACCTCCTATACCTCCTATAGCGAATTGATGCGTTTTTGTAAGAAAAATAATTTTTTAGAAAGTTTTCTCTAACTTCCGCTAACTGTCGTACACACAGAAGCCATTCCAGCGGATGACGTAGGACATGGGCAGAGCGCATGTGCCGGTGATTAGTCACGAATTAGAAGCGCATAACCAGGATTTGTAAAGTAAAATGTCAGAGGATTTCGATATAAGCCAAGAGGAGACAGGTTTTCCTTTTGGTAAAGAGAGGAAACTTTGATTCCTTTGCTCCTGTAAACAAACTCGCGGGACTATCATATCTCAGAAAAAAGTTAAAGAGAAAAAAGTGTTTATAAAGTTTGAAATATGGATATTTTTCTAACAAATACGCATCAGTTTGCTACAGAAGGCTGCATGGAGCCGTGTGAGGCAAGTTTTAATTTGGATGGATGTGCTTTATTTGACTACTTTTGGACTGTTAAACAAAATCACCCACATACTCTCATTCTAACGCTCAGAACAGCCAGGATCATTTTTAATATAACTCCGATTGGATTCGTCTGAAAGAAGAAAGTCATATACACCTAGGATGCATTGAGGGTGAGTAAAACATGGGCTATTTTTCATTTTTGGGTGAACTAACCCTTTAAGAACACATTACATTGATCGGTAGTGACTGTAAAGACATTTTAAAAAGCTACAGAGTTTGTATTTCAGATAAATGCTGTTCTTTTTGAACTTTTCATTTATCAAAGAATCTGGAATATATATATATATACATTTATCATGGTTTCCACAAAAGTATTAAACAAGACAAAAACTTAAACTGTTTTCATAATGATAAGAACCCTTTGTGAGCAGCAAATCAGCATATTAGAGTGATTTCTGAAGGATTATCTGAAGTATGACTGAAGACTAGAGTAATGATGCAGGAATGCATTTGTAATAATATTTGACAATATTACTGTTTTTATTGATCAAATACATGCAGCCTTGGTGAACATAAGAGACTTGCTTCAACAAGGATCATGTGACACTGAAGACTAGAGTAATGACTGTTGAAAATTAGCTTTTGCCATCACATAAGTAAACTGCATTCTGATATATATTAAAGGGGTCATATGACGTTGCTAAGAAGAACATTATGTTGTGTATTTGGTGTAATTAAATGTGTCTATGTAGTTTAAGGTTAAACAAACACATTCTTTTTCACATACTGTACATTATTGTTTCTCCTCTTTACCCCGCGTTCTGAAACGCGTTGTTTTTTACAAAGCTCATCGCTCTGAAAAGCAGGGCGTGCTCTGATTGGCCAGCTTTCCAGTGCATTGTGATTGGCTGAATGCCTCAAGCATGTGACAGAAATGTTACGCCCCTCAACATACTGTGATGTGTGTCCCGGTCAGAACACCGGCAAGACAAAGACAAGACAAGACAAAAACAATAAAACCCATTACAAATGAGGCATTTGTTGCATCCAGCGGGGACATAATTACTGATTATAATTACTTTTACTGTGTTTTTACGCGTTGCATTGCATCGCGCCACGTAAACATAAAACCATGTCTGCATTTTTGAACGGAGAAACGACAAACAACAAGTGCTACTCTACACTGCTCAAAACTCATGTTTGAATCATCAGTGGCAAATCCTTTACACATGAAACCGTACTTACAGACTGTGAGTCAGAAGGGCCGGCATTATAGTCTTCTCTCCCAGGATCAGGAAACAGTCCTCCATAAAATGCACTGCACACATCTGATTATTGGGTTGAACTGTTCTGGAACAATGTTGTAGATATAACTTAACCACTGATTTCTAGTCAAGTCATCTTTTGGAAGGCCAAATATAGTTTTTTTTTTTTTTTTAAATAGAAAATAATAATATTATTAATAATTTAATTGTATATACTGTATTTCACAATATTACTGTTTTTACTGTATTTTGACCAAATAAATGCATCCTTGGTAAACATAAGAGACCGTAAAATTTTATATATAGCAATTGATCCATATTTAGTTATGTTTTCCTTCTGTGCTTGTTTATTGAATCTTATTTCCTAATTTTACATTATTATCTTATTTTACAACTTCTGCATTTGTATTTTATTTCAATAAATAAACAATATAATAAATAACAGCTCATAAAAACTGCTGTAATGGAAGACGTGTGTGTGGTTGTGTAAGTGTGTGTGGTGAGCCCTCGATATGTGTGTACAGTATGCATTATTATACAGTGGTCTACAGTGGTATCAGTTTCCTCAGCCATAATTAGTAAGAGATTCCACTGTGGTTCCGGAAGATTTGAGCCATCCGCATCGGAGGCCTCCAAAGCTTTAGATCCGACCCACGCTGTCTCTCTCACTGTCTGTCTTGTTCTCTGATGGTATGGACAGCTATGGTTACCCACCCCGCAGAGGACAGACCTCACTCACCTCCCGCAACAAAAACCAGAATGAAGCAATACACAGACATCACAGCCTGCTGTCAGACTGGCCAAGAGACATCATGACTGTGCTGGAGAGAGAGAGAGAAAGTATCAAGTGAACTTCGTAAACCTATAGAAGGCAGATAGAGCCCTGGACATTTCAGAGGATGTGGAATGTGTTACAGGCGCCCGAGTCTTTGGGACAGTGAGTCACAGCTTGATCAACGTCAGCAGGACAGCCACAAATGACCCGCTTCTGGCATATGACTCCTCTGAGCTGCCACAGTTTAACCACGGCTGTTCCCCAAGTTATGAATTGAGGGCACACAGACCTTGGTGGATCAGATAAGGCATAGTTTACTGCATAATAAAATTTCTGTCATCATTTAATGACCCTCATGTTGCTGAAAGCATGTGTGATTCACATTCTCACAAGGTTAGCTAACAGACTGTCCAGCTCTTTCCATACTTTCTCGTCCTTTTTTGACTGTAGTCACCATTTACTTTCATCGAAAAATGGCATTCTGGACTATTTTTATGGACAGTGTAGAAAATAATAATAATAATAATACACTACTGTTGAAAAGTTTGTTTTTGACAAAAGTCTCAGTTACACTTTATTTTAAGGTGTTCTTGTTACAGTGTAATTATACATTTAAGTACTGAGTAATATTAATTAATTGCATGTACTTATGGTTAGGGTTAGGATTAGGGATTGACTTGGTGTTATTTCCATGTAATTATGCATAATTTAGTGTTATTATAATAGTAAGTACATGTAAAGTGTAACAAGTAAACCTTGCATGTATTTGACCAATAAAAACAGTAATATACTCAAATATTAATTATAATTAATTTTTATTAATATATTTTAAAATATAATTTATTCCTGTGATCAAAGCTGAATTTTAAGCATCACTACTCCAGTCTTAGGTGTCATATGATCCTTCAGAAATCATCAATTCTTTTAAAAATCTGTATCAGATGAACAATAGAATGGCATAATGGATAAACCTGTATATGCTCAATAACAGTGTCAAGGTCCAGGAAAATATGGAAAGCATATTTATTTATTTGGCAGTCTGTGGGACAGTCTCAAGCCTCCCTGTTTTCATCCAAAATATCTTAAATTGTGTTCTGAAGACGAACAAAGCTTTTACAGGTTTGGAACTACATGGGGGTAAGTGATTAATGACAAAATGTTAATTTTGGGATGGAGTATCTCTTTAAATGTATAAGTAACATGTAACAAGGACACATTTTAAAATAAAATGCAAGTAATGTTTTTATACACTGTTATTTTATAGATAATCTCGTGACTTTTATAGTATTTTTAATAATATTAATGTCATTTATATTAGTTGGTCTCATGTTGACTGAGAGTGTGGATGAGAGAAAAGGTGACAAAAAAAATCCTTTAAACAAATCATTTAAAACATTTTCCTTTTTAACTTCACAGTTCAGGTTTTTGTGGTTAGACTTCAGGGGGTCAGACAGGGTATTGACATGTTTAATGCTTTCTGAAAACCATTGAGCTCTGGTGAGGAAGGTGAACGGGGTGAAAGGTTTAACCTTCTATTTCCTTTCATCACATTTCTCTCCGTCCTCCAGAAGCTGGGTGAGAGAGCAGATTTGGGTGATTATACCTGTGGGATTTACCCTGTGCACTGAATCTACATACGACACAGCAGTGTACTCTACAGCTGGGGCTCACGGATCTCTCTCTCACACACACAGCTGTTTTTACTGTAGGGCAGAATGCTAACGAGCCTGTGCTTTGATCAAACAAGTCACTGTAATTACCCACCCAGAGAGGCCTGTGTGTGTGTGTGTGTGTGTGTGTGTGTGTGTGTGTGTGTGTGTGTGTGTGTGTGTGTGTGTGTGTGTGTGTGTGATGAAGAGCAGAGAGGATAGCCAATGGGCACATCTCAACCTCCAAACTTTCACACTCTCACGACAGATAAAAGCTCTGCTCCAAATCCAAGGAAGCTGACTTTTTGGATGCCTTCTTTAGGCCAAACTTTAAAGTTGTGGATTACTAAAATGACTGGATTTCGTCCATGAAAATTCACCGAACAACAATAAATGTGACTGCACCTTTAAGGATAATTCACCCAAAATTGAACATCCAAGATGTAGATGAGTTTGCTTCTTCACCAGATTTGGAGAAATAAATCATTTCATCACTTGCTCAGCAATGGATGCTCTGCAGTGAATGGGTGCCGTCAGAATGAGAGTCCAAACAGCTGATAAATACATCCACAAGCAATCCCCACCACTCCAGTCCATCAGTTAACATCATGTCAAGTGAAAAGCTGCACATTTGTAATAATAAAACTTTTTAAAAATCCCTCCTTAAGGTGTTTTTGACTTGAAAGTTTCTTCTAGGTAATAGTCTATCCATAATATTTCTTTCTACAGTAAAAAAAGTCAACTGAATCGGGAGAGAAATATGCAAAGATCGAAAACGTACAATTGAAAAAGTTTTTGATGTTTTTATCAGCTGTTTGGACTCTCATTCTGACGGCACCCATTCACTGCAGAGCATCCATTGCTAAGCAATTTCTCCAAATCTGTTCTACTAAAGAAACAAACTAATCTACATCTTGGATGGCCTGAGGATGAGTCATTTTTTGGCAAGTTTTTGGGTGAACTATTCCTTTAAGGCAGCATCTCATGTATCATCTGCAATCCCAGAATTCAATACGTTTATAAAAAAGTTTATATCTAATTAAATAGTGACCCAATATTTTATCTAATATTTCAGTTTGGATCCCATCTAAAGCAGTTGGTCTGTTTTTCTCCTTCTCTGTCATGAACAGTCACACAGAACAGACCTCGCCTGAGGATCTTCACACAATAACGCAGCAGAAAGCACTGCCCTGATAAAAGCACCTATTAAAGACTCTCAGATGTGAGTGTGTGTTTGTTTGTGTGAAGTATGCATTCATGCAGAGCGAGCACGACAAGCCACTGCTGCAGGAAATGGTGGATGTTTTCTTCTTCAATTAGTTGTATGTAATGCTGGATTACAAAAGAGCGCATGCCCCTGTGCTAATTCTGTTTTGGAGAAAGCCTGTGTCATTTTCCCCGTAATAAGCAGGCGATTATGGCATTATAGAGGATGAGAGACCCAGGAGATTAAAGCTTCCTTTAAAACCTACATCATAACAAAGGGAGCAACTGAAAGACTCACAGGAAAGAAACATCACAAATGAGATCTCTGCAATATCTGACATGTTTCTCCTAGACGGCAATGAGATTAAAAGAAGAAAAAGTCTCATGCTTCTCAGAGAAATATCATATTATTCTCATTTTACAGGAATCTCAATAATCTCTCAAGGTGTCTCAAAATCATTACATTTGTTTTATAGCTCTGTTGTATGTCAACTGAAGTCGAGTGTGAATGTGAGAAATCTGACATTGTGTCATAATTTTCTGTTTATTGATTGCCATTGACCTGTTACCAAACGTCCTTCGTTATCATATGATGCTGTGCTTGATTTGGTTGCTGTGGTGGAGGGTAAGATTTTCATGTGTAATAAGTTAAATTTTAGTCTGTTTCTTACACCAAACTATTGTCATGTTGGAATTATGTGCTCACCAAAGCTGCACTTATTTGATACAGTAAAATTAATATTGTGAAACATTATTACAATCTAAAAGAACTGTTTTCTATTGTAATATATTTTAAATATATTGTAATATATAGTAATTTTTTCCTGTGATGCAAAGGATCATTACTTCAGTCTTCATTGTCACATGATCCTTCAGAAATCATTTGAATATGATGATTTGCTATGAATTATTATTGGCTCAGTTTATTCATAATTGTTGTTATATTACCAGTGTTGGAAAGACTTTTTGCTGCCCTCTTTTTTTTTTTTTTTTGCAGAAACCATGATGTAGTTTTTTATATATATATAGAAAGTTCAATGAACTGCATTGATTTGAAACAGAAATCTTTTGTAACATTATTAACATAACAGGGCACTAATTTCTTTATTCTTGATTATTTTCTTTTTCTTTTTCTTTTTTCATCTTACTCTAACCTTTTGAAGGGTAGTGTCACTGTTTACACACACACACACACACACACACACACACACACACACACACACACACACACACAATAATAAACACACACACACACACACACACACACACACACACACACACACAAATAAATAAATAAATAAATAAATAAATAAAGTAGCACAACTGTTTTTAAAATCAGTGGATTAGAATGATTTCTGAAGTATCATGTGACAACCCTTATGAAAAAGAAGTTTATTCAAGTGTGCTATTAGTATACTTCTTTTAAACTAAAAATAGGAAAGTATGCTTTTAGTTTAGTTTAGTTTTTATGTACTTCTCAGAAATGGGCTTTATGTACTCCTCAGAAATATACTTAAAATGACATTTAAGTATACTTAACTTATACTTACAAAAAAGTCTAATATATTTGAGCTATACTTGTGCTCCTAGAATCTGTGTTCTCATTGTTATACGGTAGGGGGCGCTAGTACACATCTTCTGCACAGAATTTCCAAAAAACACAAGTAAAGAAGAAGAAGAAACAACAGAAACTAACACATGTAACACGATCATCTGACATGAAACAGCATCAGAACTGTAACGTTACGGAAAAAAATGTCGACTGATGAAGAGGTAATAATTACAGTCAAGCTTTGGGGTGTTGATCGACTCCATCTACGTTTTGATTATCATTCTGAATCCAATTCATAGTCTTTTTTCAGTTTTTTTTTTCAAAATAATATTTCTTTCTTTTTTTTTCTTTTTTTATGAAACTTACCCACATTAAAGTGTTTAAAAAAAATGAATGAAGCTAGAATAAAATGTTTTTGTTTACAAGCAGATATCCTGTTCTTTTTTTGGATGTTTTGTATGTTCAGATATTCATGTAACAAAATATATACAAATTAAAACCTAAATAGGGACATAGTAGTATACTTAAAGTGTGATGTAAAGTTCACTTAAAGAAAACTCATGAGTATACTTGCAGTATAAAACTACTAAACTAGTAGTTTACTCAGACTATACTTTAAAGTGAACAAAGTATTTAATTAGTAAACTGTCTGTATACCTGTAAGTTCACTTTTAGTATAATTGCAGTACAAACTATAAACATAGAGGTAAACTAGTTCTGTACTTAAAGTTTGCTATTGTTATACTTAAAGTATACTTAAAAGTATACTTTTATATACTAGAAAGTGGGCCAATTTAGTCCCAAGGAGTATTGAAACAGTACACTTAAGTATACTACTAGAACACTGATATTTGTATACTTGCTTCATAAAGTATACTTAAAAATATACTTGAACTTTACTTAAGTATACTTAAAATAGACTTGAAGTATGCTACTTTTTGGTAAGGGAATGTAGACACTGAAGTATAAGATCTTAATTATTCCAAATTTTTTGACTGGTAGTGTACATGCAGTGAAATATAATTATATATATTGAAATATATACTTTTTTTCACTTCATTTGTCTTCGTTTTAACCACTTTATTGTTCCAAATGTCGTTATCAAAACAGCTATTTCAGACATATCAGAACATAGCAAAAATATATTTTTTTCATGTATGTGATATAGGTAATCATGTGCTGTGGGTTGTGATGAGCTACCATATAGATTTCAGGCTGATTTTTAGTCCAAGTCTGTTCCTGGGAGGAGGAAAGGAAAGACAGAACCTGGCTCTGGAGAGGAAGGCAGTCTTCATCTCTCCCCGCTGGGAAGCTCAGACTTGCTCCCAGCAGCATGAGCTCATTTTTTCCACAAGCTTTTTACAGTCCTATAACCTGCATTACTGCTGCGTTATAATGCCTGTTTGTACACACAAACAAGAAAACAAGACTGGACCGGAGCCACAGCACACACACACACACATGCACACGCATGCACGCACACACACACACCACACACACACACACACACACACACACACACACACACACACACACACACACACACACACACACTCTCTCTCTCACACACACATAAACACACACACACTCTCTCTCTCTCTCTCGCTATCTCTCTCTCTCAGACACACACACACACACCCTCTCTCTCTCTCTCTCTCTCTTACAAACACACACTTTCTCTCTCTCTCTCTCTCTCTCTCTCACTCACACACACACGCACACACATGCTCCACTAAATCAACCCCAGCAGCCACTGCTGTTGAAATAACTGAGCAATAATGTTACATTTACAAGCTATAAATGCGGTCGTAATGTTTTTATACCCTTTAGCTTTAATCACAAAGGCTGTTGAGCGTGTTTAATATGCAAGACTAAAAGGCTTAAGTGAAATATGAAATCTCCCGCCACACGTAACAGACATACAGGGTGTTCAGAGCCTCGAGCCAAAGCATTACAGATACTGTATAGGAAAACCATTTAACAAGAAATTATACTGACATCAAAATTAATAACCACTTGGGCAGATGGTGGGAACGGTGTGTTATTACCCTCGATTATTTAAGCACCTATGGCACTGGTATTCAGACTGAGATGGGGAGTGAACTAAGGGCCTGGAGGATACGACCCCTGATTAGTCCACTTTACTTCATAAAAACTGGACAGTGGCTCCTTTGTGCCTGGAGTCGATTCAGAAATCTTTTATATGAGCTTCTTTGAATTCATTACCCTTTTGAGGTGCAGTGTCTTTGAATCAGCTGGTGTTTTGGTGATTTAGTGGATGTATGAAAGTCCTATCAGAGGAACCACAGGTGTAGACAATCACACTAACCAACTTCCACTGCTGTTTCAAAAACACAGTGTGGTGCATACAGACACTTTTTCATTTAATGACATTCATACATTTTGACAAGTATTTCAATCTTTTTAGGTTTATCAGTTTCAGTTTATCCTGAAAGATGACTCGCAGCTTTTATCTTACACGTTTCCATGTGAAAAGAAGTGTGCTTAATTGTTTTGAGTGTGCACTTAGTATACTTTAAATCTTAAACTTATATTTAAAAAAATAATAATTTACTTCCATATAATGTACTATTGATTACAGCAGATAATGGCAAGTGTACTTAAAGGGAGAAAATTATAATGACGTTTCTTAACACTAAGTACAATTTTAAAAGTTTGAATGTGTAAAGTTTTACTATAAAGTTAATTTTAAACAATTTTAATAATTCAGTCATCTGTTTTAATATTCTTTTTATCATGCTTTAAAGAAGTATACACTTATTTTTATGTGTTGACTAACATACTACAGTGTATGCATAATTATTAGGCAAGTCAATCTTCTGATCATTTTTTATTTATTTTTTTAAATTCCCAACCACATCTGAATAACTACTACTGAGGCTGGAAGTGAAAATACCTTATATTCAGATGAGCATATTATTAAAGCAAGTTTTCTTTTACATGTGAAATGGACAGAGAAATCAGTAAATACATACATACATTAAATAACAAAATATTAAATGCCAGTGAGAAGGAGGCAATATTACAGAAATTGCAAAATTAAGGTGTGACCATTGGACAAGAAATGCTTATTGGGGTATCAGAGTGACAAAAATAAAATAAAATAAAATAAAATAAAATAAAATAAAATAAAATAAAATAAAATAAAATAAAATAAAATAAAATAAAATAAAATAAAATAAAATAAAATAAAATAAAATAAAATAAAGCAATTCCAAACCACATCTTAATAAGTACTATTAATTTTGTATGCAATGGTTTATACATGGTATATAATTGTTAAGGAAGGCTGGAATTGTTCAGATGTGCATAATTATTAAAGCACATTTTCTCTTACAAACTTCTATAACAACTTCCTCATTAAACATTCAATTACAAACTAATCTAAATACACGACAAACATGTTTCAGAAGAAATTACATTAAAGTAACACACTTACATGTGTTTAATGTAAATAACTAAAATGCATTTTTATTTATTTGAAACTAACATGCAATCAAGTCCCCAAAAACATTACTATATATAAAAAAATCTTTATTTAGTACTCTTTTTAGTATGCTAAAGTGTGCTACATTTTCATGAGGGTCACTGAAGAATCAAATGTGTGCAATGCAGAATCCTGTGCATGTGTGTTTAAAACATTTTGTCAGGCTGAGTCACACAGTTCTTCCGTTTTATGGGGATTACAGATGTGAAGATCTTGACTGGCAGTTGCTGGAAGCTCTGCTGGTGTGTGTGTGTGTGTGTGTGTGTGTGTGTGTGTGTGTGTGTGTGTGTGTGTGTGTGTGTGTGTGTGAGAGAGAGAGAGAGTTTGCATGTGTTTAATGAAAACCACATCAGGTGTAGCCTGATCCTGAGCTTTGAGCCCTGGAGAGGAGGCAGGTGCTTCCGGAGCGCTGGGCCGTGATTCAATCAGCCGCTGCAGCCGCAGGAGATGGGGGCCGCTGCCAGAGTCTGTGCTGCTGTCAGGACTGATCAGATATTACGAGAGCAGAGCCTCTGATCTCCACAACTCAACACGCAAGCAGTAACTGCAGCCAGAGCCGCTGAGTGGACAGAAACAGATCCAGAGAGCCTCAGACAGATGCGTGTGTCCAGAGCACTCTCATGGGCAGTCTTTAACTCAGCTGCTGTTTGCTGATTTTATTAGATGTATGAAAGTCCAAAGATGTTGAGGGCCATTCTGTTAAAAGGACATTCCCAATGACGTAAACAGAGGTTCCCTTGTGAAAAAGAAGTGTGTTTAATTGTACTGAATATGCACTTGTACTTCAAATCTTAAGTGCACTTAAAAAACAAACAAACAAACAAACAAAAAAAAACTGTACAGATAATATAACGTTAATGAAATAAACTCAAGTGTAGTTAAAGAGAGACACTTACTGTAAGTTCACTTTAAAAGATACACTTTGTAATTATCTCAAATTAAAATGTTTAAAGTACATTGCAGATCATTATTTTTTATTAATCTTTTGTTGTGCTTTAGAAAAGTACTTATTTTGATTTTGATTCATATTCTGATATTGTTTTTGTTTATTCTGATGCAATCAAAATTTCATTTAAAGCCAATATAACTGAAATGTACCAAACTGCAACTTTCTGATTACAAATATGTAATCGCAAATATGTTTGTACATATTTTAGTTCACCATAAATGCTTATCAGTACATTCAGCACTTATATTGCAAAGACAATACAAGTATATAAAATTACATGGGAAGATGTACTAAATAATAATTGCATTTAATATAGATTATTAAACTATAATACATTTTATGTAATTGCAATTAACATGCAGTTAGGTCTCCGAAACATTACATTCAGTTCACACTTAAGAAGCTATATTCTTTTAAAGGATATTATTTGTGTAAAAGTAAGCTACTTTTTTTTTTCACAAAGGTTACACACTTTTTCATTTAGCAGCACCAAAATAACTACACCCTCTTTTCAAATGCACCAACAGAGCTCGTGGATTGAAGTTGTCTTGTGCAGCCACTTCCTATAGTTTCCAGTCAATATTTACACGATTAAACGCTCTTCGTTCTTGTGTACGTTGGCGTACCATTTGCTTGTTAAAGGTTCCAAATTCCAAAACAAGCAACAGAACATCAATATTTCACTCCATTTACGCAGACTCACCAATACAGTCATTTTTGACAAATGTTTGGTCTGTCATTGTCATTAAAGTGCTCGTCGCTAAATCACTCCAAAGCCTGGAATGGAAAAGAGCAAAAATCTCAGAGTATTTTTCACTCAACAGCACGTCTGGAGGCACTGATAGCAGTGGGAAATGAAATGCTCCACACAAATAAACATTTGTTTGCTCTGTAAACTCTTCTGAGGGAACAGGGAGGAAAATCACTCCTTTGTATCATTGTTCTCCGAGCGATCAGACGGCTGCTTCATTTTCTCTGAGCTAAAGCTGCTTTTCATTCCTTTTTATTCTGCCCGAGAAAAGACCAAAGTCATTGATTCCGACTTCTCAACAAAATCAGTATGTTCTCTCTCTGAACCGGATCGATAATTCTGAACTCTTTTCATAGATTCCACTGATGACAAAAAGTGTACAGTCGAGTTTCAAAACTCTGGGTTCAATGTTCACCTGTCATTCAGATGAAAGCTGGCATCTGATGATGGCTCTTTATTCACAGCGCTTTCAAATTTAAAATGACTTTAGAAGAAAAGGTTGTTTGTGTTTTAGACTCGGATCGCTTGTTACAAAACGTTTCTTCATGCTCTGAGAAACGTATTTGTGAACCATGCTTAATTCTCTTATTCTGAGCAATAATAACTGAATATGCTGATTTGATTGTGTAAGTTTGCAGTGGATCTTGGAGGTCTACTCCCTCAGAAACACCAGCTGCACCCACTTTTAAACTGAGATGTGAAGGGTGAAGGTCAAGTTTACTCTCAAGAGCATCTTCACATATCCCAATTGTGATGGTTCTTACCATAACCTTTATTACATTAACATAAATCTGCATTATAACGATAACGTGACCATTGGTTCATATTATCCAGTGCTCTTTGCAGTTTTGATGAGATCAGATAAAATTTGGTTTGTTTCAGAAGTAGAGTTAGTTTTTAGATTCCGATGGAAGATTATGCAGACAAACATTTTTTTTTAAACTTTTTTTAAACAATATATATCCAGTCAAACTGGATTTGAAGATATGTTAATTGTTCCAGTTGTCATTAAATTTGAAGAAACTGGATCTAATACAGTGGTAGAGCAGTTCAGTTTAGTTTGCAGTTCTGTCACACTCTTGGTGTGGTTTGAATGTAATGCTACTGTGTAATCTCAGTAATAGAATCCAAATAAAACTTACACAACTTAGGTTTATTAATTCACTTCAGTTTTGTATTCAGTGGGGGCCAAACAAATCCTAATGTGTTACCTGTTAAACATGTTCATATATTATAATATTATTTAGACCACTTTTAGACTTCAGACCTCTCATATTCAAATATGATTTATCCACTTCTTTCACACCTGGCAGCATAAATGCATCCCTGTCTGATTGCGTTCATCGTGCTTTACTTGCTTCAAATGCAAATGCAGGACGATTAATTTTCTGGTGTCTCGCTGCAATCAGGCACATCAGATGATTTCATGTATGGAGATTGGGGCAAGTTGTCACATGAGCTGTATTATAAATGTTTGTTTTTTCTTGCAGTTTATATCCACAGTATATTTATTTCAAATGAACTTTAAACTATGTTTTAAGAATTTATTTTTTTTCATAAACATCTGGGTGGGGCGGGTGTCATTACACACAATTCTTTTTTTTTAAGAGATATTACCATTTACATTTACATGTAGTCATTTAGTCATTAAGCTTTTATCCAAAGCGACTTACAAATGAGGACAATGAAACCAGTCAAGATCAACAAAAGAGCAATGATACACAAGTGCTACAAGTCTCTGTTAGCTTAACACAGTTTACATAGCAAGGTTTTTTTTTTTATTATTATTATATAATAAATAATACAGACAGATCCAGCAAGATATGTACTGCAGTTTTGGAAGCCGCTCTTGCTAGTCGCAAGGCTTCAACAAATGAGAGCAAGGCAGTCTCGGTTGAATGTCCACTTCTGAAACCAGAATGGTTGCTGTCCAGGAGTTTTTTTTTTCTTTGTGAGAAAGGCAGAGACTTGTTTGAACACAGCTCGTTCAAGTGTTTTTGCATTGAAAGGGAGAAGGAAAACCAGTCTGTAGTTCTCTAAAAGAGATATTTAAATATTCAAATAACTGCATCTATTGTGCAATAACAGTGAAAAACAGTAGAGACGTTCAATGAAATGTTCAACAGAGAAAACCAGGGGCTGTTGTGTGTAGCTCTCACATTGTAATGATATTAATATTTTCAGTGTGAGAAAGACGTGAATCATCATTTAGCTGGAAGTGATACAAGCGGTGACATGTGTCCATCACCGTCTGCACCCACACACGTCTCCAGTCACACCTAATGCTTCCAGAGAAAACATTAATTCCAAACAATTTATTTAATAGCTTCGTTATTCACTTCACATAATTAAGCACAAGTTGAGCTTGATAAGCCTGAAGTACTCCATCGCTAAACCAAGCACGTAGTCAGCTCTTGCTAGCAGTGGTTCCTTTACACATTAAAGCAGTCTTAATTCCAAAGAGCTGCTTAATTATTTCATGTGACAAGGGGGGTATTAAAATCATAACTCCATCAATTATAGATCTGATCATTCACAGGCGAGGTTAACTATGCAGTGATGCGTGTTGAGAGAGAGGCTTTTAAAATGGAACTGGGTTAAACTGAACAGCTCACTGTTGAGAGCAATGAACAGTGACAAGTGCGCTCAATGTCTGCTGCTGCTGCTAACAATGCAATTCAACAATACTTACTTAATAGTTATTTTCTTCAGAGGCTATGATATTATAATACAAAGCACACTGTAACCCTATAAAGCACATAATAATAACACACACACATGTACTAAGCTCATAAATCAGTGTCACGTTCTGCTACTGTGTAATTAATGCTGTCATTAGCATTCAAGAGATTAAATGTCAGACGTTAGTCAGACCAACACATCAGAGTAAACACACTGATAAAGAGCAAGCATTTTCCAAACACATCAAAATATTAATTCAGATTTGTATTCAATTTATTTGTTTAGTTATACAGAAAAACATTTTTATATTTCAAACATTCTAAAGTCTTTCAATTCATTTTTTATTTTTATTTTATTTTTTATTGTTTAGATTTTTGATATGTAGAAAAAGCATGAGACTGTAAATGTTACAATACACACATACAACACTATATATATATATATATATATATATATATATATATATATACACATTTACAGTCTTGTGTTTTTTCTTCATATCAAAAATCTAAATATATGTAATATTTAGATTTCTATACTTAAAGAAATCAATAAATCAAATAAAAATCAAATATATAATATTTAGATTTTATGTATTGAAATCATTTGTACTTAATTCATTTTACACACAGTTAAAGTTTTTTATTTTTAATTTATTATGATTGTCACTAAATATTTAATGTTAATTTTTTTATTTTGTTGGTGCTTAATTAATAATCTTAATTCTTAGGTTGGTGCAATGTTTTTATAAATTTACTAGTTTTTTTTTTTTTTTTTTTTTTTTTTTTTTAATTTTAATTTTTCCTAAGTTACCTTTTTTATAAATCAATTGACTAGATTCAAGAAATTGATAGATTCAAGAAAGTGCAGAGCTCAAATGCAACAGATGACACATTAACTTGTACTTCTAAACATAAATGTTTAAATCTGATACATTCTTTTTGTTAGCATTTTCAAGAAAACAAAAACTGTTTAAATTCATAAAGAATCTGACTTTATGTCTTGAAACACACTGAACAAGTATTACATCATTTTCCTAGTTTATAAGATTGATTCACGAATAAACCAACAATATAAAAAGAGGGAATGAAAACTGAGGGAGCAGAATAGAAATGGAAGGCTTGTTGCATGTGAGCACAAACAAATTGCTGTAAATTCATATATTTTAAGTTGAGAAAGATGGTCTTTGAAAGATGTAATGGAGGTTCAGAGATGACCACTGCACACCTCCTCCTCATATCAGGAGCAGGGTTTTCCCGGGGATCCACCTCACGCATCACAAATCAGTCACGAGTTTTACTCTTCTCTGGTTCTTAGAGGTCATGAGGTCACGTGCCTTCAGTAAACCATAATCCAGTACTGTTAGGGAATCAGTCAGGATATTACAGACACGAGCAGTTTGAGCTCAGAATCACCATGGCAGGGATAATGACATGAATTTCCCAGGGTCAGTCTGCACAGCCGCTCCATCCTCCGCTCCAGAAAGGTCATGTGTTTTATTGAGCTCCCACTCTGTCTTCCCCGTTTGGGGGAAATTTTCCCTGTGTATCCAATCTATGAGTCAACTGACATAATGGCCCACTTCATAAAGACCCAATTTAGTGTTTGACAACATATTACATCTTACCTGATCTCTCTCTCTCTCTCTCTCTCGCTCTCTCTCTCTCTCTCTCTCTCTCTCTCTCTCTCATAGAGCTATTTTATGATCGTATAAGACACATTTGGTCAGATTATAGAGACTAACCTGGTTATTTATTGGATCTGCTTGAACTTTCTGTATTCATAAATGCCTGAAGATGGTGGTTACTTGTTACTTTTCTGGAAACTTTTATTCAATGATTATATCTGACATAAAATCTTCTGTGGCTACTGCAATTTATTTCCAAGACAGCTTATTGTGGTAAACTTGTTCAGGATTTTATTCACCATACTGAAAGGACTGTTTTAGGACTGTTTAGATTTATTATTAAGTTTCTTTGTAACATCTTAATTTAATTTAATTTAATTTAATTTAATTTAATTTAATTTAATTTAATTTAATTTAATTTAATTTAATTTAATTTAATTTAATTTAAAATTTTATTTAAATTGTAAAATGTAATATTTAATTTAATCATTTATTTTAATTTAATTTAATTTAATTTAATTTAATTTAATTTAATTTAATTTAATTTAATTTAATTTAATTTAATTTAATTTAATTTAATTTAAACCCTTCTCTGTTTCTCATTATGTAACAAATAATGTTCTATTATTTAAATGGCAAAGTATTTAGGTATTTAGCCTTTAATTTATGTCTAAATTTAAAATATTAAATATAATACATATTATTTAAATATAGCCTACTAACTAAATATTTAAATACTAATAATAAAAAACATTGTATTAGCCTATTTTATTTTAACAAATGTAAAAATAAATAAATAAATAAATAAATAAATAATGGGTTTATTAATATTCATGAATACTCACAGTATCAAAAAATCGAAATTATCCTAAAACAGGCTTAATTTGATTTATTTGTTAATTTACACGCAGCTTTAAGGTGGTAGTTTCGCCATTTATGATCATGTGGTTCTTCATTTTGAAACATTTATTTATTTATTTTATTATCTGCGTTTAAAACTACATAGGGCCTATTTGTGACATTAGCTGTGACATTATTATTTTTATTTAATTTTTTTTTTTACTTGAGTTTCTTTTAAGTGCAACGCGAAAATATATGACATTTTAAAAACACTAAACACAGAGGTAACGTTGAGGATACAGCGGTGCTGCTGTCAAATCTGACGGTGCCTCGATGAGAAAAACAACGCCGTGAGATTTCCTCCAATGGCGTTAACGAGCGGAAGCACGTGGGTAAACAGGAAGTAGTTTCGGCATTTGGCGGGTTGAGCGGAAAAGACGTGCAGAAATGGCGGGTGAGTGTGAAAAACCCTCTAAAATATCGTCTCTGTGTTTATAACTGCAGCCGCTGTGAAGCGTGTGTGTTTGTGTGATGTTAGCGCTCGAGCGGCGCTGTTTGCTGATGTCTGGGAGCAGATAGATCAGAGAAGAGACACGGTAGAGCTTTAGCTGCGGCTAATGCTAATCATCACAGATGAGCAGCACGTTTGTTTACATGGTCATGCGTTCGTTTTTAATGTCAGAAACACACAGTATCACACAGATAACACATTGTACATTAGCATGACCAGCCGGGTTGCGTCTGTATGCAGTGTATTAGTACTGTGTGTATGTGAGCTGTCAGTGTGACGAGCTTTAGATGTGTTCATGTGTGCATCTGAGATCATTAAGAGTAAACATCTGCCGAATAGAAGTAAAGAAGATACACATGTGCTAAAAGCTGCATTCATGGCTAGATAGTGATATACTTGCGTACACTTGGGACCATTGCAGATGCTGCTATTTAGCATTTTAGTACATTTTATTGTCATTGCAAGTTATACAAATGATATGATCACTGTAGCAAGTCTTAGTTGAGCAGCTCAAAGTTTAAAGCACTTGACACCTGATGATCCTGCTTTCCAGCATGATTTGAGATGTGTCAGACAGCAATGGAAGAAAATCTTATTTTCTGTGCAAAGAAGTTTCAATTTGGTTAGTGAAGTTATGTTATTTTAGGCAGTAAGATTTAAACACCACCACATTCATACTGTATTAATCCGTGAATTTGTAGTCCATCTGCAGCTGCATTATTGTATTGGATCATATTATATTACATTCATGTCTAAGTTGTGTAGCTAATGACAGAAATGACATTTTTATTTCCACTGTATCTGTTTCCCTGTGCCTTTCCTCCAGCTATGACTGACATGGAGAAGAAGCTGGCAGAGTATAAATGCGACACCAATGAAGCTGTGTGTCTGAAATTAGGTAAATCCTCACCTACAAAGAAAAATGTCTAACATTATATATAAAGATATATGTGAATCTTTTGTTGTATGATCAATTGTTTATATTCGGAATGGTTTTATCCTGCTGAATAATAGAAATCAACATGAAGTGAACCATTTTTGTTTATTTTATTATTACTAGTGCTTTAATATTACTATTATTGAAAGTTTTTGTTTGTATAATATGTGCGTTGTGTATCTTTGTGTAAACACATGCATGTATATATTTAAGAAAATTGTTATGCTCATATATTAAATATAATTATATATGAATATAAATATATACATGGAAGTGTTTTTAAATGCATACTGTATGTGTGTGTGTTTATGTATGCATAATAAATATATACAGTAGTACACACATATATTATGTAAACAAAAGCTTATTTTTGACAGCACTAATTTTTATATATTACTGGTCGCAGCTGTAAACGATTCGTCATTAAATGTTATTCCAAATCTTAAAAATGTTTGTCTCTGTCATGTTTCATGAAATATTAACTTGTTTTTGTACTGATGTCGCTTTGGTTGTGAATAGATAATAATTTGGCTCCATTTAATATGTAGTGCCCACCTTCTATTCAGTTGTCTGATGCATTTTGTCTGATGCAGTGCGGTTCCCGGAGGATCTAGATGATGAAAGCACAACGTTTCACCCCGAGTACAGTCATCAGCTGTATGGAGATGAGTATGTATCACACACCATTGCATGCTAGGCTCAAATGACATATGTTACAGTTGTGAGTGTTTTTTCCTGGCACCACTATTTTGAACCATTTCTTTGATCCTTGTGTTTTGTTTTTGCGCAGCGAAGTGGCGTTTGGCTACAAAGGGCTTCAGATCCAGCTGTACTACAGCGCAGGGAACCTGAGCACCCTGTTCAAAGTCAAGTACACGGCCAGGGTCACAGACACGTTTGACTGTGTGGAGGTACATCTCGCTCATTTGATGTCGTACACATCCGTCTCACTGACTGCGCTGACATGCACAGTTTTCATATGCATACAGTCCAGTGAAAATATGCATTTGCATCACATTCTGAACAAGATCTGCACAGGTGGAGAGCCGCATTCAGTGTCATAACAGAGAGGGATGCTGTCAGAGAGTCGGCCGACTGTAGAATCAGGCTCATCGCACTTCATACATGCACACCATGTGCCTTTCAAAACATAAGTAAGCATATAGGAGCCAGTCAATGCAGACTTTATGCAAACTCTAAATATTTCTCTATATTGAAATAGGCATGGGCCGATTACTGGTTTCAAGGTATACCGCGATTTGAAAATGTCACAGTTTCAAAACCACTAATATTTTCCATTATACCGTTCCTGCGGGATGCGCTGTTTTCCATGTCTCATCAGAGACTGAAAGAGTAGGAATCCCTCAGACTGAGTGCAGTGTAGTGAGTAACACTGACCCCTCCTCCTCCTGTTGGTGCAAGCGAGCGGTTGGTGCAAGCGAGCGGTCAGTCTCATGTGTGTAGGTTGGCCGAACGTAAGGCCCGGGTACACTTCACATTCAGTGTTCCTTTCCATCGCACGCACAGCCGCGTCCGCTTTCAAAAGTATATCACCCGCAGATGAGCGCGGACGGATGAGCTCGACACATGCGCAGTACCACGGGGTGCGCGGCTGTCCACAAGCCCTCTTGATGACAAAAATTATGTAAGGTCAAATATACTTTGACCTTTACGCGATTGGCAACCGGCCAATTTTTGCCTTATTGCAACTCTCTGTTCTGGACTTGCACAATGTAATTTATGTGAAAATATGAAGTCTGTTAACGCCCGTTAACACAGGCGAGAGACGCTGAAGACGGACGCACAGAGAAAAATACTGTAGCAGGCAGATCACTCACTGTTTATGATGCAAACTATTGGAATAAATCCTCAACATTGATTTAGGGGTTTATATGAATGTGTTTCTCAGGGGAGCTGACTGTCTTCTGAAAAGTTTACATGGTATAATTTCACAAAGCTTGTCAGAACATTCTGTTTTTGCTTCAAATTGGGTTATTATTAAATCAAATTATGTGTATGATTATTATTATATAACTAAATGATATGAAATTATATAAATTATATGTATATGAATTATATAACTAAAATTAAATAACTGTAATTACAGATTTAAATTAAATAAAGATGTCAGTCTTTATTTTTTTATTTTTAGGAAACAAATCAAAGAAAAAATAAATTAATTCTACTGTTTCTAATATTCTGTATGTTGCTCAAAAACAAATGATATTGTGTCCAGCAGGAATTATATATATATTTTTTTACCCAGTCCTTTAAAAATAACATATTTCAGAGCTGTAACGACAATAACGTGATACCGTCAAACCGTGATATTTTTGCTTAAGGTTATCATACCGTCAAAAACCATTTGCATTAAATTAAATAGTAAACCTTTTTTTTTTTGTAGTTGCCCAGGCAGAATTTCCCATTTTGATTTATTTGCACTAAAACAACTACATCTGAAATAAAAATAAACAAAAACAATATACAAATGCTAAAAAGGTAAATGACAAAAACATACAACAAAATTGTAAAGAATAAATAAAATAAAGAAACTTTATTACTAAAAATAAAATGAAAACAGAAATTCTAAATAAAAAAAATAAAAAGAATTAAAATATTCATAAAAACTATAATAGCATCTCAATGAATACTAATGAACATCAGATTACAGAATATCAGAAAATATAAAAAACATTAGGATGGGGCTCAGTTCAATCTAAATGCAGCCAAATGCAACAAAGGGGCGGGAATTAAAGAAGTCAAGCACCAGAGAAAGGTTTGTCATTTCACCAGAAGGTTGAATTAGGACATTTTGATTAAAAATTACAAGATAAAAGAAGAAAAAAAAAAACATAAATTAATAGTTTACAGACCATTAAAATGCATTTAGAAAATGGAAATTTATGCTGAAAATGAAAGCTATAATTGTGATTATTGTTGTTATTATTATTAGACCTTGCATGTAAGTATATTCTATAGGCCTATGATGCTTTGTTGCCATTGGAAGTAAGTTTAGGCTCGTTCTTTGTGGTCCTTTAGAAAAACACGTCACACCTGTCGAGTCTGGAGTGCTTGTGTCTGTGCTGCGGTAGTCAAGCGCACAAGCAGCCAAGCAAACGGCAAAACTGACATTTACATGGATTTACAATAAACATCTCTCAACGAAAAGCTCTCTTTAGGACAGTATTGGCATGGTGGGCATCTTTTATTAGCATTAGTTTTATCAGTGCAGTGGTGAGTGTGTGTTCTTGTTGTTTAAATGTGAATGACGTGATCGGTCTGCCATGTCAAGGTAAGCTCAGTACTCGTACTCCCATTCACAGAGAGCGAGTAATTTGATGAATTCAATTAAACATGAGAAACTCTGTCCAAATGGTGCACAAAACCTGTTGTGGATACATTCTAGTAGTACTTAATTAGATTTAAAATTTTGCCACAAATTCACAATGCCTCCAAACCCATATGTCTTTTTCTTGTGTCAGATAACAAAGGAGAAATGTTCTGGCTGCCCAGCATCATGTGCTTTATTTAAGCCGTCTGTCATGCTTTGTAGTAGGAACAGACCGAGCAATTCTTAGTTGTTTTAGCTCATTTTTAATGCTTGGTTTTTTTGTCTTATTTTAAGTCATGTAAGTAATCGTTGGTCCCCATATAAGTTTGCTGAGTCTCCATTTTTAAGAACCGCTGGTTTAGAGGCATGGAATATACATTTACACTTATGCATTTGGCACAAGCTTTTATCCAAAGCTACTTCATAGGTACACATTTGACATTTTATCAGTTCTTGCTCTCCTTGCGAATCGAACACATCTACTCTTTGAGCTACAGGAAAGCCCTTGTAGCATAAACAGGTTGGTTTTATAGTCCAGAGAATAATTGGAAAACACCTTTTGTGTTCCTCGGAAGAGAGTTTGTATTTGTGTTTTTTATGAGTACTGTTCACCTGTGTTGATCAGGTGTATGAGTGCTGGATATCTATTCTACTACTGCGCACACACACACACACACACACACACACATGCACGCACACACACACACTCACAGTTTATAGGCCTAACTCACACCATCCCATTCTCATTACATAAAAAACCCTTTACATAGAGCAAATGTGTTTAACAGACACACTGACCTATACTGCAGCTCATCCTGTCCACAGGATTAGAACAAGCCTGCTCGTCTGTGTGAATGATTCAGGTAGTTGAATAAAATCAGACCTAAACTTATTAATATTAGACCTAATCATATATTGTGCGGACACCACGTGACTGTGTTTAGTGGCATTTCTGAATGTCTTCCACCTTTACGCGTGGCGTGTAATTATAGCCGCTAAACCTACTTAAGGTGTTTATTGTGTGAGGATAGTTGATTTCATTATGTCTTTTATTTACAGAGCTTCACCGTTGCTCATATTGGGTTCTTTCTTCATCTTTTTAGATGAAGATGTCTTTGATTAAAAGGGTTTTTTTTCAGTGTAATTGGATTCAATGCTGCTGTTGAACCCCGTCGTATAAAGAAGACGCATTCTCGAAACTCTGAAGAGTCTTGGATGCTTAAGCGCCGTTAGTTAATACGGTAACGTCACAATGCCGTGCTTTCATTTGTGCAATTTGCCTGAGAAACTCTGTTTTTACCATTTTCTGTGCGCTCCGTTCTCGTCGTCTTGTCTCTCCGCTCCCATAACGCAGTGGGACAATAGTGAGTGTTACTGAGCTGCAGGTGCACCGATCCCCTTCTGATATTAGCTGATGTCTGAATGAGCAGGAATTAGCGGCGTGTTGCATTAGCCTTTTGTCGTGTGTTTTGTGGCCGTTGTGAATGAAGAGTCCCGCGACACAAGCGCAGCCCATCACGCTGCCAAAGGGCCCTGCTTAGCAACTTAATACAAAGTGTTCTCATGTCAGCCCTGCTGGAAATGGATACAATGCAAACATGGGTGCGCATTCTGCTGGGTAAAAAAATCTCAGAGAGGCTGGAGGAGGGGGGCGGCGCTATTGTCCGCCCCGGAGCCCGTGAATGGACAGGGCAAACTCGTTTGATTGAGTTCACTCACCAGCCTCAGAACACAGCAGCCTATTATACATGTCCGGGCTTTTATTTTTTTGTTAAGTCGAGATCAATTCATTGAATTTTATTGCCCGGTGAGAAGCTGGGACACATTACGGTGGGGGGAACTTCATCTGATATTCATGGTTTAAGATAAGTAGTAAATGTATTCAATTAAGTGGTCTTTCAGAGGAGGCACAGGAAGAGGGGGGCTGGAAACTCCTCAGCTGACATTGCTAATTGCCTAATGGCTCTCCTTTTTGTGCCACAAAAATATGTATTTTTTTTTTCTCCTTTAATTCCTTTTTGCGCCATGCCAATCACAGCTGAAGTATAGCTTAATGACAGAACAATAGGGAATTACTCTGTTAGGGCTCTTTTGTGATTATATGTAAGGCCGAGCGCCGGGGGGATAGACGCATAACTCATAAATGTGCCACTTCAGTTTATATGATTAAATTCAGCTGCTTTCACTGTATACTAGACACAGCTGAGTTAACCGCTCTCGCTCCGTGGGAGCTTGAAACGTGCTTTAGATTAAGATGAATGCATGTTACCTCTATAGAGATGCACACATTCTGTCTCGTGAGCTGATCTTTGCCTTTAAACGGGTAGTTTGGCGCAATATTCTGCCGTTTTCTAACCCTCATGCTGTTCCATGTAGCAAAAAGTGAGGAGTTTAGCAGAATGTTCAAGCCGCTTTTTTCTGTGCAATGAAATCTGAGCGTGACCAGTGGCTGTTTAGCTCCTAAAAGGACAAAAGACACTATTAAAGTAACCCAAATTCTATGTCAATCATATTTAAAATAGATGTACTTTATTCAACAAGGATGCATTAAAATTGACAGTAAAAACAATTTCTAAACAAGATTTTTATTTCAAATAAATGCTCAAAAAAGAAATCCTAATAAAATGCATCAAACACAAAACTATGAAGCAGCACTGGTTTCATTGTTAATAATCAGAAATATTTCTTTAGCAGCAAATCAGCTTATTAGAGTAATTTCTGAAGGATCATGCGTCACTGAAGACTGGAGTAATGATGCTAAAAAAATTCAGAAATAAATTACACTTTACAATATATTTACATTTACATTTAGTCATTTAGCAGACGCTTTTATCCAAAGCAACTTACAAATGAGGACAATGGAAGCAATCAAAAACAACAAAAGAGCAATGATATATAAGTGATATAAGAAGTCTCAGTTAGCTTATTCGCGGTACACGTAGCAAGGGCTTTTAAATAATATAATAAATAAAAAGAAAACAGATAGAATAGAAAAAGAATAGAGCAAGCTAGTGTTAGAGGTCTTTTTTTATAATTGTTTAATAAATGAAAAGAAAATAGATAGAATACAAAAAGATTAGAAAGGTAGTTAGATTTTTTTTTTTTTTTTTAATAGAATTAGAATAGTGAGTGCAAACGTTATAGGGTCAAATAAAGATGGAAGAGATGTGTTTTAAGCCGATTCTTGAAGATGGCTAAGGACTCAGCTGCTCAGATTGAGTTGTGCAGGTCATTCCACCAGGAGGGAACATTTAATTTAAAAGTCTGTGAAAGTGACTTTGTGCTTCTTTGGGATGAACAATAAAGCGATGTTCACTTGCAGAACGCAAGCTTCTAGAGGGCACATATATTTAAATAGAAATCGTTATTATTTTTGATAAAATAAATGCAGCCTTGGAGGGCAAAAGAAATCAGTTAATGTTAACACAGTTGTTTTCCACATATACACCTTTTTTTCTTTAAACTGAGTAAATTCAGTGTGACTTCAAATTCACAGTTTAAATATTGACTTTGCTTGGTTTCTCTTGTTTGAAGTGTAATATACTCTCTGGTCTCTTGCATAAACGCTATTCTCTCGATGCAAACGTTGGTAGTTGGTCATTTAAAGGCAGCTGGCTCGTTCTGTGTGTTTGCTCTCAGCCAGATGATGTGGAGGGCAAGATCAGAGAGATCATTCCTGCTGGGTTCTGCTGTAACACAGATGACTTCATCTCTCTCCTGGAGAAAGAGGCCAACTTCAGACCCTTCGGCAGCCTGCTGCACACCTACAAAGTTCACAGTGTGGAGGCAGGAGAGGATCTCACCTACCAGATACACAAGGTACAGTTTCCTGCAGCACGCTGAGTCACCGCTTTGACAGCTGGCAATGTCAAACTGGAATATGATCGAGTTCTCAGGCAGTTGTACCAGCTTTGGCAGTGTGGATCATGCTCAGTTTTTTTTTTGCTCACATAGACTTTGTTACCTGCAGAAAATGAAATGTTTCAGAAGCTGAATGAAAGATTATTGTATTTATAACTGTATAGCCCATCGCTTATGGTTTGCTGACTTTTACTTATCTTATTAATAAATCTTCTTGCTGCATCCTATTAGACTGACTTTTACAATGAACCATGTTATGCAAAAGTGTTGTTAGGAAATGTTGCCACTGCAACATTTGATCTGGATTTGATCTGCTCTTCGTCGTTTCAGGTGGATGTCTCGTGTCCAGGGTTCAGAGAGTACCACGAGCGCTTGCAGACGTTTCTCATGTGGTTCATCGAGACGGCCAGTTTCATCGATGTGGATGACGATCGCTGGGATTTCTTCCTCGTGTGAGTGTCTAATCCAGATCAGATTCAGTCTGTATCAGCATTGAAGTATTCTTATATTTGTCACATTTATTCATAATAAAAGAACAGTTTAGATTCAAGGGAGACTATTGAGAGCATGTGTGGCCTTCTGTTCATTACCACAGAAAAGAATTCCTCGTTTCTCACTTTGAGAATATTTGCAAAGAGTGTTTTTTGTTATTTTGTAATGCTCTTCTGTCTAAAAGGCAAGACACAAACCGTTTTAAATACAGACCCTTTCAATAATATAACCGCAAGTCTTCATATGTGAAAAATACTTAAAAGGTTGCATCATACATGCAGGGATGTCAGAACATGTTTAGAAATGCCCGTAACTCATAACCAGCTGTAAAGTCCCTCTAGAACAGTAATCCGGATCATTTAGACATCTGTACAAGTCAAATAACACATTTTTGAGTGGTTTATATGAATAAAAAAAATTGAAACAAACATCACATTTTTGTTTTGAAACCTGCTGAAATGTCTTGCCCCATAGACATCCATCGTATGTCCATTATGGTATGTGCAATGTTTGTTTATTTTTACAGTCAACTAAAATCTAAATGATTGGCTGTGGTAATGACAGCACCTCTCACACATACACATGGTGCTGTCCACTCACAGGGATAGTGTGTCTCAAAAAAAATGATTGATTTACATTAGTTATGCGCATTTACGCGTACAAGTGTTTCCCGCCACAGGTACTTTGCTACGACGTTCACGCTTGCATGAAACTACTATGGTACCTCAACGTTTCACAGACATGCCGTGAAATTAATGTTGAATTGCTTTGCTTGGCAAGAAAATCTTAAAAGCATATTCATATATGTTAAATCTTCTGGTTACATGAGCCTAAGCTCTATTCAATAAAATCCATGCAAAATATGGTTGCCAACCGTTTCGTATAATACGGAATTGTCCTGTATTTAAGGCCTCAGAGAAGCGTTCCATATGAAAGCTATACGAAACGCAGTTAGTCCCGTATTCGCAGGCATACGCCATATGACCATCTAAACCAGGGGTTCTCAACGTTTACATTCAAAGGACTGAATCTGAATTGTCATCAACATGAAAAGGTCCGAAATAATTGTTATTACAAAACTAGTTTTTAATAAACATGCTTATAACTTTATATAACAATTCAACTTTATATAGCCTATGCAATTTTCATATTCATTGTCATTAAGTCGTACTTGCATTTACTCCCAGTAACTGTTAGCTACATTAAAGCAGCCTTTTTTATACAACTAAAGGCCCAAAGAAGCAGTTCTCATGTACTTATTTCTGTTTCTGAAATAGTACTTCAGTGTAACCTATAGTCACTTCAACTTAGTAGCAAACATCTTGAATTATAACTGCAATACGCTGTTATACAGCAGTGAATTATATTACTATATTTATACCATGCAGCACAAACGTCTGTCTGTGTAACAAAATATGTGCATATTTAGGCCTGACAGTTACAGATGTTCATATTCATATGCCCAGACAGTCAGCAGTGATAGGTTTTTGGAAACGCTGTTTTGTACTCATTCATTCACTAGTCTGTTGCGGCTCAGTCAGCTGCCGGTCGGGAAAAACCTTGCTCTTTGCGGGGCAAAACTGGTGATATTAGTCTATTGAATTAAAGAGAAAGGTTTATCCAAAAGGTCACTAGTTGCTATGCGCTTTGTCTTACAAAAAAGCCAGTAAAAACTGCAACACTGGTTCGTGCCCCCTGTGTATTTGTTTTTTTTATTGGTTTTAGGGTTAAGGTTTGTGCACTTGAAATACAACGTGGAGGCAGGTCCGGATCGAATTCCCTCCCGGTCTGGATCCGGACCGGAGCCCGGGCTTTGAGAAGGGCTGATCTAGACCATACAAATAACAATTAATCATTATTTTTGCACAAATCATTGTTTGAATTGTAAAAGTAGTCAGTGGCCACTCAAGGAAGGCTTTAAGACCTCGCAGAATCCTCTGCAGCTTGTCGCTCCCACTTCACAGCGAGCAGGGCTCGCGCTCACGCTTTTAAAATAGTAACTTCTAGCATATTCCTAAACCTGGACCTCATTAATATTGAAGAACAAATTCAAGCACCAAAAGCAGCCTACACACTCTGAGTTCTCTTTAATTGAAAAAAATATTAATTTTCATTAATTCATAGGCTACATGGTTGCAATAACATTTTAGTTAAAAATTGAACTCTAAAACTGTAGACACGGGAATGACATGGTCTTGTGGTACAGAACAAATATTTTGAGCATCCCTTATTCTGGCCCTTATTTTTCTATAAAGAATCACAGTTGCCCCTTATTTTCATTTTCTGAAGATGGCAACCCTGATGCTGAAGTTAATATCAGATCATTTTAGAATACAGTATAGGATGTACAGAATATTCTCAGGTTTATGCATTCAGATACAACAAATAGAATATATGATCTCTGTCATATGGCCAAAAAAGCTTTTATGCATAGTTGTGTTTGACACATGAAACTGTAACAATGTTTCGTACAAGGTAACACGATGTAACCTCACTCTCACTTGAAATGTGTCACATTAAGTCCTTGAATTTGAGGGTACTGGACCTGGAAAGTCCTTGAAAGGTCCTTGAATTTGAAGTTAACCAAGGTGTAGGAACACTGTACTTCTAATCCATATCCATATCCAAGTCACTGGAATGGTTTGGTTACCAGCATTATTCAAAATATCTTTTGTGTTCTGCTGCAGAAAGTCATATAGTTAATGATGCCAAAATTTTTATTTTTGGGGGAACTATCCCTTGTATTGGACCCCAGATAATACTTTTAATTAGATTTGTTAGATATAAAAATGCAATATTCCATTGTTTGTCTCAGTATCCAATGTTTTTAAGTCTATGGCGTGTTAATAACATACTTTTTACATATTGTTAGTCAACGCAGACCATGCTAAGACTAATAAAGTTCTGTTTTTTAAGGACCTTTTTGTTTGCCACTTCACTTGAATGTAAAATCTGTGTCCAGAAACAAAACCAGCTGACAACCACTGACAGACAAATGCAAAATGCAAAGAGTCTCTCAGATTTTTCTCAGCGTTTGAGCAAATGTAACTTGTTGGCAAAAACTCATGACTCGTGTTGATAACTGTAATAATAATCAAGTGCTCTCACAAAGCCAGCGAGTGCTGATAAGAAGGTAGTGTCAATTAATAGTGAACAGTAACTTTCTGAACAGTTTCTCTCTCACACACACACACACACACACGTGTAAAGCGTCCGAACGGGACGTCTCTCCGGCTTTTGTGGGGCCAATTATCAGGCTGCTTTAATTATATTTTCTCCTGCATTGAGGCAAATTGTTGATCTGGCAAGAGTTTCCTTTGTGCTGTTTGTCTGGTTTCTTTGCTCTTGTGTTTCTTTCTTTCTTGAGTCAGGCCAAGAGGCTGAATTGAATGTTGTTGTCTTTTGAAACGCTGAATAATGAAGTCTCCAGCGGTAGTGAAGGGGACTCTGCCTGTGTTTTCTTTGCTTTGGCACCTATTAAAACAGACAATGGGCAAATGGACTGGAGTGATGTGAAGAGGCTAGATGCCTGCCTCTCTGCTCTAAGTTGCAGTGCACCAATTAAGTGCATAATGCATTCAGTGTCTCCAGCAGGTGCAGCGACAGGCCACTGGCCCTCTGCAGTGATGACGGGGAGGGGGTCCGGTGCATGGGAGCGTGCCTACGATTGACCTGGCCGCCTTTGTCATCTCTCTCTATCTCTCTGTCTTTCTTACAGATTCGAGAAGTACAATAAGGATGGAGAGACCCTCTACGCGACGGTTGGCTACATGACAGTGTATAATTACTACGTATACCCAGACAAAACCAGACCACGTGTCAGGTAATTACTGAGGAAGCACGTGCCCACTATCTGCTTTATTCTGCGAAAAAAAAGGAAAAGAAAATTACACATCTCTCTCTCCCTTGTCCCTAAAACTCCCAAATTACCGTCTTGTGTCTCTTGTGCGCCAGCCCCTCTCTGGGTATTATAAGACCCACGAATTCAGCATCACCCGCCCGAAAGCTGGTTTTGAAAACGAGTCTAATGTATTGATTGGCAAGACGCGCTAACGTTTCATTACGTCGGCCACTGCTGAATGAAGACGTATAACCTTTCGGAGACTGATGATATCATTGCTTACTGTATTTGAGAATATTTTTTTCCCAGTTAAAAGGAAGAGGACGGAAGGAAGTGTGGCGGTCTGTATTAGTAATTCTCAACTGGTGGGTCGCAACCCAAAAAAAAACATGCTGAATGCAAATAATGAATTGCAGCTAAGTGCATAATCGTGTGTAGAATAAACAGGCTTATCAACTTTTTAATGGCAGGACAAAACGCTTCCTTTTGTTTTGTTGTTGATGTCAAAAGTCATGCTTCCAGTCGCTCTTTCTCTTGGTAATATGGCAAATATAATGCAATATTTAGCTCTGATTTATCATATCACACTACTGCTGTTCTTTATGCATTTATCAAATTGGCATAGCCTATTAACCCTTTAAAGAAAGCTTTGTCCTATTTGATACGCCGATTTCTAAGGTCTCTAAATTATCAACATGATCGGAAATTTGCTGTCGAACAATCTCTTACATGCCTTCTGCCGTCTGATTGATAGTTTATACTTTTTTTTTTTAATCAAATAAAATTGTAAAAACATCCCCCTTCAGGTTGATTTTTGTTAATTGAGTATAATAAGATTAACTTTTATGTTGCTAGTAATATTTAAAGATGAAGACTTGCTGAACTGAAGCAGCTTAGGATTGCTTGATCTTCATTGTATTGCATTGTATGTTTTTTTGTGACGATAATAAAATATAGAGATTTTTTATTATAAATATGAGTTTTATAATTTTTATGAGATTTTTTTGGGATATATAGTGTGAATTTTATATGCATTAATATAATTTATATGCAGGTCATGTAAGTAGTGTTATATTGTTAAAAAGATTTTATTGATTTACATGACAAGCAGAATTTGATCTTTTTTGCATTGTAAATATTAGAAAGTGCACCAAAATGTGTATATTTGCTAAGTTTAGGCCTCTGAATAAAATTAAGGGTTTTTTCCTCCTTAAGTAAGACCTCCATATTCTCCTTTCCATTTTATGGGATTAACAATTTTGTTACAGCGTTTTGCCCCCACTAGATGTTGAATGTAAATGTTGATCTTTAAGCAAAACCACAGGCTTGTAGTGTCAGAGTAGATTCTGTAAAGTCAGTAGTGTAGCATGTGTCTGAAGGGTGCTGGAGGTGTAACAGGCCTCTGTGTTTGCAGAAGCATTGCTCAAAGGCTCAAGAGCTCTACCCTTAAATTGGTATTGTGCCTAAGCATCTTCTCTTCTGTCCAGCATCACTAAAGCTTTTGTACTCTGTGTGTGTGTAGCCAGACGCTGATCTTGCCACCATTCCAGGGAGAAGGGCACGGGGCTCAGCTCTTAGAGACAGTCCACCGATACTACTGCACTTCTGCTAAAGTACAGGACATCACAGGTATAAGCCCACACTGAGGCCTAGATTAAACAGTTAGGAGTCCTATTTGAGTAGTTTATTTCTGCTTTTATTGAGGATTTTACTAGTAAGTTTTATTAGTAGTAGTATTTCTCAGGAACACTATTACTATTTCTATTTCTATCTATCCATCCATCCATCCATCCATCTTCAATCAGACTATTTCTATCTATCTATCTATCTATCTATCTATCTATCTATCTATCTATCTATCTATCTATCTATCTATCTATCTATCTGTCTGTCTATCTATCTATCTACTGTATCTATCTATCTACTGTATCTATCTATCTATCTATCTATCTATCTATCTATCTATCTATCTATCTATCTATCTATCTATCTATCTATCTATCTATCTATCTATCTGTATTTCCATCCATCCATCCATCTATCCATCTATAATCAGAGTTTTTGTGTGAGTAACTGGCATTAGAGAAAAGAGTGTTTTCTTGTATGATTGGGTTAATTAGTGAATTTATATTGAATATGATTAATTCTATATTTAGATAGATCTTCAATCAGACTATTTCTATATCTATGTATCCATCCATCCATCCATCCATCCATCCATCCATCCATCCATCCATCCATCCATCCATCCATCTATAATTCATTTTCATCCATCCATCCATCCATCCATCCATCCATCCATCCATCCATCTTCAATCAGACTCTATCCATCCATCCATCAGACTATTTCTATCTATCCATCCATCCATCGGACTATTTCTATCTACCCATCCATCCATCCATCCATCTTCAATCAGACTATCCATCTATCCAGCCATCCATCCATCTATCCATCAGACTATTTTCTTCTATCCATCCATCCATTCATCCATCCATCTTCAATCAGACTATTTCCATCCCTCCATCCATCTTCAATCAGACTATGTATATCTATTTATCCATCCATCCATCCATCCATCTTCAATCAGACTATTTCTATATCCATCCACCCATCCATCTTCAATGAGACTATTTCCATCCATCCATCAGACTATTTCTATCCATCCATCCATCTTCAATCAGACTATTTCTATATCCATCCACCCATCCATCTTCAATGAGACTATTTCCATCCATCCATCAGACTATTTTTATCCATCCATCCATCTTCAATCAGACTATTTCTATATCCATCCACCCATCCATCTTCAATCAGACTATTTCCATCCATCCATCAGACTATTTTTATCCGTCCATCCATCTTCAATCAGACTATTTCTATATCCATCCATCCATCCATCTTCAATCAGACTATTTCTATATCCATCCACCCATCCATCTTCAATGAGACTATTTCCATCCATCCATCAGACTATTTTTATCCATCCATCCATCTTCAATCAGACTATTTCCATCCATCAGACTATATCTATCCATCCATCCATCTTCAATCAGACTATTTCCATCCATCCATCCACCCATCCATCCATCCAGCCATCCATCCATCTTCAATCAGACTCCATCCGTCCATCCATCCATCCATCCATCCATCAGACTATTTCCATCCCTTCATCCATCTTCAATCAGACTATTTCCATTCATCCATCCATCCATCCATCTTCAATCAGACTCTATCCGTCCATCCATCCATCCATCCATCCATCCATCCATCCATCCATCAGACTATTTCCATCCCTTCATCCATCTTCAATCAGACTATTTCCATTCATCCATCCATCCATCCATCCATCTTCAATCAGACTCTATCCGTCCATCCATCCGTCCATCCATCCATCCATCCATCCATCCATCCATCCATCCATCAGACTATTTCCATCCCTTCATCCATCTTCAATCAGACTATTTCCATTCATCCATCCATCCATCCATCTTCAATCAGACTATTTCCATTCATCCATCCATCCATCCATCCATCTTCAATCAGACTCTATCCGTCCATCCATCCGTCCATCCATCCATCCGTCCATCCATCCATCCATCCATCCATCCATCCATCCATCCATCCATCAGACTATTTCCATCCCTTCATCCATCTTCAATCAGACTATTTCCATTCATCCATCCATCCATCCATCCATCCATCTTCAATCAGACTCTATCCGTCCATCCATCCGTCCATCCATCCATCAGACTATTTCCATCCCTCCATCCATCTTTAATCAGACCATTTCCATCCATCCATCAATCCATCTTCAATCAGACTATTTCCATACATCCATACATCCATCTTCAGTCAGACTATTTCCATCCATCCATCCATCTTCAATCAGACTATTTCCATACATCCATACATCCATCTTCAATCAGACTATTTCCATCCATCCATCCATCTTCAATCAGACTATTTCCATCTATCCATCCATCTTCAATCAGACTATTTCCATCCATCCATCCATCCATCCATCCATCCTTAACTTTTACATGATTTAATGCAGCCAAAAATGACAACATGAAAGTTCTAATACAGTCAGTTATAATTTGGCTTGTTGTTTTCTTGATTTTGATCTGGCAAATCCTTTTAAAATGGTTTTATCTGAGAAAAAAAAAAAAAAGGAATTATAGCCTTGCACCATTAGAGAGTGTTCAGAAAGCCAACCTGTATTATCACACATCCATTCTAATGATATTCTCTGTGTGAAAGGGAGAGAGGGCAAAGTGTTGTGAATTTCCTCTGGTAAGGCAGTTGTTGCTTTGAGTTGCTCTGCCTTCAGTTTTGGGGAGGTGAAGGGATGTGATGTTAATTGCTGGCAGTTTGCTGCTGAAATGTGCTGGCCACATGCTGCCACTCACTCACCCCCTCAACAAAGACACGATTATTCATAGAGAGAGAGAGAGAGAGTGGGGGCGACCACACTCTACCAGATCTACCCAGCACTCACTGTCTTACTATTTCTGTTTATTTCTCTCTCTCTCTCTTTCTCTCCATGTATAGAGAAATAAATATAAAATGTATTTATTTTTTCCGTGAAATAACTTTTTATCACCCAAAGCGTGTAATTCAAGAATTATTCAAGAACACAGTCAAAATGTAGTTATTGTGATGAAGAAATAAATCAAACTTAGTGATTCTATCAATATATCTATATATATTCAGTTAAAAAAATGAATGAAATATTATTATATTTTTCTTAATGCTCTTGTGTTTACGAGGCAGTGTGTTCATTAAAATCATGATATTAGCTTGTTGCCACGTTTTTTTTTTTTTTTATATCGTCACCATCATCAGCACAGCAGCAGTATATTGTAAATATTAAATATATCGCCCAGCGCCAAACTAGGTCTTTTCTGTCTCTCTCTTCAGTCAGTGACTAACTACTAGCCAGTAGTTTTGCAAGTATTTGTTTCCCCTGATTACCAGAGTAAACATACATTTAGCTTAATTTTCACCACTGATGCATTCAGCATATGTAATCAGTGTTTTCATGAAGGTTTGTCTGGCGTCAGTGCCTCAATACTGTGTTTTACCAATTGAAAACTTTCAAGACTCTCATGAGCTGACTTTTCGTAATTGTCTGCTCTGCAGCGGAGGACCCGTCTGAAAACTATGTGAAGCTGAGAGATTTTGTGCTGGTGAAGCTGTGCTTGACTCTGCCGTCCTTCTCCAGTGAGAAACTCTCTCAGGGCTTCAGTGACGAGATGGTGTCTGAGGCCAGAGAGAAACTCAAGATCAACAAGGTAACATCTCTTGCAGGTTTAGTTGCTTATTATTTCTGTCCATTTTTATTAATTAATTTTATTAATTAGAAGAACAGGTGGGAATGAAATTGTTGTAGGAGTTAAGTCACAAACTGCATTCAAACCTGCATTGCCCACACGAGCACCACAGCTCAGTGTTATACATTGAATATATATTTTAGAGTTTTAATGATTTTAATGTTTTATTTTGCTATTAAGTTTTCTGAAGACCATCCCAGTAGGCTAGCTTCACAAGAGTGTGAACACCAAGATTATTTAAATAGCACCTGTTTTCAAACCTCATTAAATAGTTTGATTAATTGCAATGTGATGTATGTGATTATCACAAAAAGTTGTTATAGGTTGTTGCTTGATGTTTTTTTTGTATTTTTTATGTTTTTTTTGTTGATATTGTGTGCAGCACTGTTTATTTTACATGGTTATATTGGTGCATATCAGTTAAATTAATTAAATATCATTCTATGTTTATTAATTGGGAAACTGAAAGCATGTTTATATAACTGTTTATTTTTTTTACTCTGTTTTGTATTTTGAATATTTTTTCAGCTATTTTACCCAGCCCTCTTTTTGCCTTGTTTCGTTGAAGCTTCACTGTTGCTGTGAACTGTAGATAAAAAGCCAATCAATGAAATAGTTAATTCTTCAAAGAGTTTGTGCATTTATATATAGAGGTAATGACCCGGTTTTCAACTTGTAATGCCCCTAAATGTAGGAGCGAACATCCGTTTCCTCTGGGGGCCTCTGGCCATTAGCAGGTAGTGAGTAGGAGTGGGCCTAACAGTGACCCCTGTGGGACTCCTCTCTCTCGCCACTCCAGCCGCTCTTTAACTGCTCCAATTATAACCCAGCATCCCCTTTTATGCCCCACAATCCCCTCTGTTCATGTTGTTTGTGAGTGATTATCCCAGGGTGGTGCCTATGGCATGGCCAGGCAAAATGCTTGGCTCTCCATACTACCCTAGTGGGAACTGCGTGAGGTATGGTGGACCTCTCAGAGTCATGGTTACTGAAGGAGTCATGGTTACAGATTCAGAATAGCACCGGAATCCCAGGGCAAGATGCTTTTAACCCCCAAAAAAATGGGTAAGGTTGGACAAGGTTAAAGAGTCAGTCTGTAATTGCTGCTATTTGCGGTTACAAAACTGCATTATTCTCCATTGAGAGCTAGCATATGGACACAACGTACGATTTCATGTCTGATCAATTAGAAACAAATAATTTAGGGAAGTTACCTACATAACACAGTGAAGATTATTTCATCTGATTATTTATGCCTGACGTTCTTCTTTTGATTCAGGTTTTAACTTTTGCATTTGTGAATGTCATAGCTTATGCTTTATGGATAGCATCTGTGGCACACTGACAGTTTTTATGCTTTTCTAATGTAGCTGCGCTAGTTCTTAGATCTTGTATCACTCAATGCTTTCTTTATTTTCACATGAAATCATTTAAAAACCAATTCAATATTTCATGTCCATGTTTTATTTATTTGTTTGGGAAAACAGTGTAATTGAATCAATTTAAAACAGTCAGCTGGTCATTATCATAAAATAAACCCCCTCAGGGTGATAGAAGGCCCCTCAGCTTTGTATCCTTATCACCCTAACTGTGTTTATTTTGCAAAAATGTTGGGCTTCCTGAACTCTGCTCACTGGAATTACATTGGTAACACATAACCAGACTTTCAACTGAAAGTAGTTCAACTTCTAAAATACTGTAGTGACAATGTTCACAATTTGAATAAATCATTTTACTAAAGAATCCATGCAAGTGCAAGAAAATCTGAACATCACATATTCTGCTCAAGATGCCACAGATGCTGTCCCTAAACTTTATCTTGAAAAATCTAGAATATTTACAAACAAAGCTTTACAGTATGTCTCTTGTATGCTGTCTAACTTTCAGAAACATGCACGCCGTGTTTATGAAATCCTGCGTCTCCGAAACACAGACATGAGTGATGAAGAGAAAGCCAGAGAATTTCGTTTGGAGGTGAAAAAAAGACTCTATGGACCCTACAGAGTAAGTGTGTGTTTTATCTTCTCAGGTTAGCTGTAGGTCCATCCCTGTTTGTCTGCATTGACTGACTGCTTTTAAGAAGCAGAATGACTGCAATCTGATTTAGGACACGGAGTGCATTACTACAGAGCCCGCAAAGTCACCTGTAGGAGAAAAAATAAACAATCCGTGCTGACAGTTTTGCAATCCATCCCTTCAGTTTATAAACCGTACTCACAAATTCTTAAACTGTTCCCTCGGTTTAACAAATCATGCCCACAGATTAACAAACTGTACCCACAAATACATAATCCATGCGCACGCTTTCGCAATCCGTTCCCTCGGGTTTGTAAACTGTACTCATGGATTCATGCAGCAAGCTCATAGGTAGCCTACGTGTTAACAAATCTTGTTTAATTTATGATAATCTTAGCACTTGATTATTATTGTATAATAAACCTGCCATTGTGACTGACTTTGGAGTCATTTGTTCTTTTTTTTTTTTCGAAGTCGTTTTGGATAAAAGCTTTTTCTAAATGCATATGTGACCTAAATGTATAATAATAATAAAAATAATAGTTATTATTATTATTATTATTTTAATTTATAGGCTAAATAAATGAGTGCACTTTAAGACCGTAAAATGTTTGTCATAATTAATGAATGCTTTATTTTTAAATAGCCTTTTACAGTTTTGGAAATGTTTGTGTACTATTGATTCTTAACATGAAGACTTATTTTGGTGATTTTATTATACTGTGCTTTTTCAACCCAGAGATAAATGCATGCTTCACTGTTAATGTTATTATTTAATAACTAGGCCTATTATAACATTGCATTCAGTTAGAGAGCAAAGGAATGACAACATAACCGGTACATTATTTGTTTTGTATTGCTTTTTACCTCCTTCTCTCGAAACTCTGTTTTTTGTTTTTTTTTTAAATTTCAGGAAATTTTCAATTTTTTTTTTTTTTTATAAAACACAGGCAGCGGTGTCTTATCCTATTGATGATTAATATAAAATAAACTCTAAAAAGAAGACTATTTTGTGAGTGCGGATCATTGTCTCATAGGCTACTATGAAACATATTCATTCTCTGCCAGCAGAAAGCGCTTAGAGAGAGAGATAGAGGTTTCTCTGGTAAGGGCTGTACACAAAGCAGGGCTCCGCTCACTAACCCTGCTTTATCAGACATTACATGCAAAATTAAATGAAAATGACTCTTCAGAAATACAGTGATATAAAAACACCCGCACCGGATTTCGATTTTGAAACGTGCGGTGCTCATGTTTATTCAGTGAAGTCAAAGCCTTTTTGGAAAATCTATTTGTGGCGGTCAGATTTGACATTGTGACGGCTGCCACAAATAAATCAATGTATGGGAAACACTGAACTGCTACAACTCCCATGCAATGATTAGACAGTCATAAAGCACAGAGAGCGGAGCCTGAGCTTCGTGTGCTGAACATGGATTTCAAGAAACAACAAAACAAGTGAAGTCTTGCCAAAACAAACCCCGGTCGCGACTGCCAAGATCGGCCTGCTTGTGTAACGTTCTCCAAACCGCACGGCTCAAACTACAACATGTGAAATGAAGCATTTCTGGACTTCAAAGAGAGCCGCACATTTCTAGCTGTGTTTATATGTGCTGTATAAAAATGAGCAGAAACAAAACTCTTTCAGTGCTGCTGTTCTGATATTCTGCAGGCTTTGTCTGGTATAATTTATTCATTGAGTGATGTGAATAGTTTGCGCCGTTTCCTGTGTGATCCTCTCACGCGGTGTTAAGAGCGAGAGGGACCCGAGGCCTCGGTCTGGGTTTGTTTGAGGGTATAATGGCTCACACCGGGCGGCAGCCGCAGTCTCCACATCCACACCACGAGCTCTATTCACAACAAGTGTCATTATTACAGATTTGCATCTGATTTAAGCGGAGCCATTTAGCAGCGAGTACGCAGCACCCAGTCACCTGCGCACGGACGGACTCTCTCTAATCCGCTCTCTCTGCATGAAGACACGCTACAGTTGTGTATCTCAGGACTGGAGCTGTGCAGTATCACTACATTCTTTTGACCTCGATAGTCATCTTTCTGCAGGCTTGTGTATGTGTTATAGTTTAATGTCTTAAGTAGTAATCCTTAAACTCACACAACCTCTGCGCTGGTTATCAGAGAAGCAAAATATGTGCATTATCTTACTGGCAAAAATATTTAAAGAAATACACTACTGTTTAAAAGTTTGGCCTCAGTAAGATTTATTTTAGTATATATATCTATATATATATATATATATATTTATATATAAATTAAGACTTTTACTCCGCAACAGTGCATTAATAGTGATCTGAAGTGACAGTGAAGACTTTTGTGATGTTAAAAATGTGTATTTCAAAGAAATGCTGTTTTTATATTTTTTAAATAATTTACTATTCATCAGTAAATTAAAAAAAGCACACAGCACGACCATTTTCACCTGTAAAAAAAACAAACAACAAAAAAAAAAACGTTTCATTGGTGCTGTAGTAAAAAATAAAAGAGAATTATCATTTCAAATATCATTATTTTGTTCAAAGTTTGAATTTCTTCCATATTTTAAGATATTTTTCAGAATTGTTCTTTAGTGAAAGCATACTGTGGCTAGTAGCTGTCATGTCAAAAAAGCAATTTATGACATTGTTTCTACTGTGGAACTCAAAATGAGAAAAAATAGGTCATAATTCTCACACAAAACTTTCAAGTGTATCATGTCTTCAGAAGTCTTGGAATATAGTATATGACGTACTTCTAGAATTCTTTTTATGACATTTCATTGTTATTATTTTAATATGTTGTAGTTTCAGTATGTTTTCATTGTATGGAAAAGAGCAGCGTGAACATGGTGCCGAATTTCTCTTTTTGAGCTCCACAGTAGAATGAATGTCAGACTGGTTTTGGAACTTTCCAGTTCTCTGGAGGTTTTTCCATATTTCTGTTGCCAAAGATATTGTGCAGTGGTCTTTATCTTTTCATCTCATTTCATTTATATTCTAGCTCGATTAACTGTTTCTTTTCTTAATTCTCCTGGGATGTTGTGGTGATATTAGTTGATATGTTGCAGATTGTTTTGTTTTATTTTTGTTTGATGTTATATGAGGGTTAATGTGTTGTATTGTGTTGGATCTGGTGATGTCTCTTGATGGGACTGAGAAGTATGGAGGAATATTAAAGAAGTATAAACAAGTAGAAAGAGACCGAGCCAAAGAAAGAGTGAAAAACATGAGGCTGGAAAGGAAATAGAGCAGGATCTGCAGACCACATGCCTCTAGAGGTCTCTTTACTCTGAATGTGTTGCAGATTTTCCTGTCCTCACAACATCTTGTGTGTGTGTGTGTGGGGATGTAGGAGGTGATTCATTAATAATGAACTTGGTCCAACACTTGGTTCAGTACACACTTGCTTGAAGGTCTCAGAATATCAGTAAATTGTAGTTTGATTAATATTATTTATACAAGATGGATTAACATTGCAGTTTTGCTTGTTTACCTTAACTTAAGACATTAATATATCTAAAATAGGTGTTTAGACCGAGAGGATTTGAACATTGGCTGTCACACTCATTGTGTAGACCGCATACACACAGTGTGAAGGCAGACGCTTGTGGCAGGTAGACATTGTAGTTTTATTTTTACGTACAGTTTTATGTATCCACTTAGTATTAAAGTACTAGATTCATGAAAATCCTCTTAAGAAGTAAAAACGTTTAAAATCAATTCTGAGAAGTTTATAAGAATGTGCTGTTCCTAAAAAGATATTTTAATTTATTTATTTTATATCATTTTTTATTTTTTTTAAGGAATTGTCTCCTTTGTTGTTATATTAATGTGTGGTGGTTCTAATATGATGACTTTTAATAATAAAAAATGTCAATTCTTCTTAAAATCTGTCTTTAGAACAGCCCTAAGGGAAAAGATAGAACATTCTTGAAAAATGTTTTGGAAACACAAAATATTCTTAACTTTAATCTAAGAAGAAGAATGTCTTGTGAATCCTGCCCCAATAATTTTGACATCCCTAGATTTGCACACAGTGTCTCACTGAAGGAATTACACAATAGAGCTGTTCAGTCGTGATATCGTCTACTTTACCATTGCTTCTCTCTGGAATTTCCCATACGTTTTTAAAAAATAAAATAAGGTCTGTGGCAACACATTAACATTTGTGTATCATAAATTACACAGACATACCTCAAATGTAAATTTTAAAGCTTTATGTATATATATAAGGGACAACAGTGGTTGGATGATTTGCCATGCAACGTGCTTCTGTTTTAGAACAAGTATATTACGATGGAAATCAGCTGATTGACGGGTTGCTTATACTTGTTACTGCTTATGAAGCTGAGACAGAAGTATGAACAGATGGAATATTTTATATTTAGTGTATGTGTTTAAATGCTAAATATGGATGTGTTCTGTGTGTGTGTGCGCTTTCTTTTGAATTCATGTTTTGGGAGTTTTGGTTCAGTGCCAAAGCCTCTCAACAACCTTACACACTCAATTTTTGTTCACGGCTCTTTTATTTCTCCTCTCTTTCTCTCGCTGTGTTTTTATGCATGAAGTTTAGCTGTGATGTAATCAGATTTGCCCTGGGGTTTCTGTTCAGTGGCAGGTTTTGGATGGGATCGGGTGAGCTGCTTTGCATCTTATTTTCTCCTGCGCCATACTGACACCTGTGTGTTTTCTCCCAACACTTTTGCCTTGTGTGTAGAAAAACCAGCGTGAGCTGACTAAGATGCGGAAATGTTTGAGGCCAGAGGAGTTGGCGTCCCACATCAGCCAGATGGACACGAGACTGCAACACGAGGAGCTGGAGAAAAGCTACCAGGATGTGCTGGCAGAGTATCGCAGAGTCCTGGAGCGACTGGCTCAGGTCTGAACACATGGAGACTTCTGCTGGAAAGATCTGGAAAAGACTGGCCCAGACACACACACACTGTTCTATTACATTGTATCCAGTGTTAATAAGGGTTTAAACCTGACACATCTGCATTTGTTACTTGTGTGATTGACAGACGATGGGCAGTTATTCACATAATTAGAGATGAGTGCATTGGTCTACTGCGAAGATGAACTCTGAAGATTTTTGAGTTGATGTTGTTATTGGTTTTTCCATAAAACATTTTCCTTAAAATGTAAAAATGTAGATTTTGAAGCACTTCCTATGAAAAACAAATAAAATGTTTTGTATATTACTCAAATGTATCTCTGGTGATGGGTCTAAAATGAAAAAAAAAAAAACTTCTTCATTTTACTTATCAGACTGTAACCCTGCACTGTTTGATGTTACCGTGTTTAAAACTTGCATAATAATGTGTTTTGAAATACACAGCTAAAAGTTTGGGGTACGTTTTTTGGTAACACATTATTTTAAGGTGTCCTTGTTACACAGTATATGTAATGACTATTATAATAACTAATTATGCATAATTATATGCAAGTAACCCTAAGCAAAACCCTAACCATATAGTAAGTTTATATTACTCAGTACTTAAATGTATAATTACACTGTAACAAGAACACCTTAAAATAAAGTGTAACTGTGTTTTTTTTTTTTTTTAAGAAAGCAATGCTTTTATTCAGAAAAGATGCATTAAACTGATCAAAATTGACAGTAAAAATTATTTTTGTCAAGATTTATTTCAAAATAAATGCTCTTCTTTTGAACTTTCTATTCCAAGAAATTAAATTCTTATTTATTTATTGTTTTTACACTTTGTTTTCATAAGAAAAGCTTGCTGAAGGCTACTTCATTTGTGGACTCTAAACCCAATGGTTAAATTCCTGGGCGTCTCTGAAACTGCCAAGTGCACTAATGTCAAGACAGTCACTGATTTATGAGATCTGAAGATTAGCTGGCGATACACTGGATGTAATGCACAGAAGAGTTTTAGCTGATATTACTGCACAATGATACAGAATTTAAACCTCTGATCATTCACTCATTTCAAGTCAAATCAATTTGCAAGCAGAAATGTGCTGTAAAATTTGCTCCCTCCCTTTTGCAGCTAATGCATCTTCTGATTGCATTTAGCATTGAGTGCTTCACTAATGACCGTAAAGCTGAAGCCCTTCCTGTCGCCACACCGACCACTCCATGGATGAATTACCATCTCTTCCCTTTTACTCTATGCAGTTAAAAAAAATTAAGGTCTGGAGGTTAATTTTCATTTGTCATCCACTTCAAATGTGAGAAGTTCAGCACAGAACTCTTGACCATGTCAGATATTAATTATATCCTCTCATGTTCCTCTGTATCCTGAGTTCATATCAAGGCCTCTCGTCTAAATCCAAAGAGAGAGGAATAATTAATGTGGCTGGAGTATCTGGAGTGTTAAAGAGGATTTCCACTTTAAGGTGGAAAGATTTTGACAGTAGATATTGTGGTGGAACTCATAATGATGCTCCTCTTTTGGGATTTTGAGAAAGATTTGACCCAGGTAACTGCTAACCCAAGTGTTCTGAAGACCTTTGCTTTTCAGCTGGTGACAAGATTAAAAAGCAAAGTAAAATGATATACACTCTTAAAAATAAAGGTTCTTTATTGGCATCTATAGTTCAATGAATCTTTAACATACATGGAACCTTTCCATTCTTTATAGACCTTACGCTTCAGAGAAACAAAAGTGCTGCCATCTTTAGAATTCTGTCTTTGAACTTCCGTTTTTGCAGTAGTTCTGTTGCATCACTGTTGAAGAAGTGGGTTTATTTATTGTAGAGTTAATGAAAGCTATTGTGTGCATTGTAATTTTTAAAGCAGATGACATAACAGACAAGAAGATTTAAAAATGAGCAGTTCATTCGTAATTAGCGTGACTGAAATACAAACGGAAGACAGAAGACAAGTAAATAAAATGGGTGGAGCTACATAAAATCAGTAGGGATTAAACGGAAGTTCAAAGACCAAATTTTAAAGGTGGCTGCTCGCTTGTTTCTCTAGGGCCTAATGTATAGTGGAAAATACAGTGGTCCAGTAGTGTGCAACCCAACGAAATCTCCACAACACAACAGCAACAAGTCGTAACACAACGGAAACAAGCCACAAAGAAATTAGCACAGCACAACGGAAAAAAAGCCCCAACACAACGGAAACAAGTCATAACCATGGTACAACAGTAATACCCATTCTCTCAAGAAAGAAACTCTTAATCCTGAGTGCAAATGGAGATAAACTAACTTGGAAGTTTTTAGAATTGCGTGGAAAAAAAACAGTATGTCCAGCTATAGACATATCCACAAACTCATAGAAAATAAACAAAACAATCCAAGGATTTTATTTAGCACAGTGGCTAGATTAACAATTAACCAGATGTCCCCCAATCTAAATATTCTCTCACAGGTTAATAGTAATGACTTTCTTCACTGATAAAATAGATAACATCAGAAATACAATAACAAATGTAGATTCTACAGTGTCTAATACTTCAGCTTCATTCATCGCACCCAAAGATAAACTGCAGTGCTTTACAACTATCGGACAGGAAGAGCTAAATAAACTTAGCACTGCATCTAAATCAACAACATGTTTATTAGAACCTGTACCCACTAAATTACTGAAAGAGTTGTTACCTGTAGCAGAAAAACCGCTTCTCAATATTATTAACTCGTCGTTATCTTTAGGTCACGTCCCAAAACCATTCAAGCTGGCGGTTATTAAGCCTCTTATTAAGAAACCACAACTAGATCCTAGTGAACTGGCAAATTACAGACCCATTTAAAATCTTTCGTTTATGTCTAAAACTTTAAAAAAAAGTTGTGTTTGCTCAACTGTGCTCCTTCCTGCAAAAAAATAATCTCTATGAAGAATTTCAGTCAGGTTTTGTGGCCCACCATAGCACAGAAACTGCACTTGTTAAAATTACAAATAACTTGCTTCTTGTGTCAGACCAAGACTGCACCTCTTTGCTAGTTTTACTTGATCTTAGTGCTGCGTTCGTCACTATAGATCATGACATACTCATAGATCAATTACAAAACTATAAAGGTATTCAGGGACAGGCTTTAAGATGGTTTAGATCCTACCCTATCGCTACCACTTTATTTATTTAAACAGGGAGTCATCTCAATTATTACCGGTAAAGTATGGAGTGCCACAAGGATCTGTCCTAGGTCCTCTGCTATTTTCAATATACATGTTACCTTTTGGTAATATTATAAGAAATATGGAATTAGTTTCCACTGTTATGCTGATGATACTCAACTATATATCTCAATGAGACCAGACGAAACTTCTAAATTATCTAAGCTAACAGAGTGTGTTAAAAATGTATATGTATAATGTATAATTTTCTCATATTAAATTTGGATAAGCCAGATATGTTATTTATTGGAGCAAAAACAGTACACATAATCTCTTGGATTACAATTTGCAACTAGATGGATATACTGTTGCTTCATACAGTCAAAAATCTGGGTGTTATATTAGACAGCAACTTCTATGAAAATCATATTTCCCATGTTACAAATACAGCATTCTTCCATCTTAGAAACATTCCCAAGCTACGAAACGTTACCTGCTAAAAAAAAAGCTAGTTCATGCATTCATGACCTCTAGACTGGACTATTGTAATGCACTGATAGGTGGTTTTCCTGCATTTTCAATAAACAAGCTACAGGTAGTCCAAAATGCAGCGGCTAGAGTCCTTACCAAGTCAAGAAAATATGATCATATTATCCCAATTCTACAGTCTCTGCACTGGCTACCTATTAAGTTCCGTATCAGTTACAAAATATTATAACTTACCTACAAGGCCCTTAATGGTTAAGCTCCTGTGTACCTAACTAGTCTTCTATCATGCTACAATCCATCATGCTACCTAAGGTCGCAAAATTCTGGACTTTTTAGTAATACCTTGTACTGCATTTATATCTGATCAAATGCACATTATTATTCCTTAGCTTGGGTTAAACAAATCAATTTTGCTTGGTTGGAACAGCAGCTACGCTAATTATGTCTCTATTTGTTTCTCTGTTCATGCCACGAGATTGACATCAACAGAATCAAGCTGCAACACAACAGAATCAAGTCGCACCACAACAGAAACAAGTCACAAATCAACGGAAACAAGTGTCAACACAACGGAAATAAGTCATACAAGCTGCAACACAACGGAAACAAGTCAAAACACAATGGAAACAAGTCACAAAAGCTACAACACAATGGAAATAAGCCACAACACAACGGAAACAAGCTGCAACACACTGGAAATAAGCCAGAACAGAAGAGAAATAAGACAGAAATAAGCCGAAACAAGTCGGAAAAAAGTTGGAACAAGTTTAAACACAACAGAAACAAGTTGCAACACAATGGAAACAAGTCTCAACACAACGGAAATAAGCCACAACACAATGGAAACAAGTCTCAACACAACGGAAACAAGTCTTAACACAACGGAAACAAGTCATACAAGCAGCAACACAACGGAAATAAGCCACAACACAAGGGAAACAAGTCTCAACACAATGGAAACAAGTCATACAAGCTGCAACACAACGGAAACAAGCCACAACACAATGGAAACAAGCCACAACACAATGGAAACAAGTCTCAATATAACGGAAATAAGCCACAACACAATGGAAACAAGTCTCAACACAACGGAAACAAGTCTTATAACAACGGAAACAAGTCATACAAGCAGCAACACAATGGAAACAAGCCACAACACAATCGAAAAAAGTCTCAACACAACGGAAATAAGCCACAACACAATGGAAATAAGCCACAATACAACGGAAATAAGCCACAACACAATGGAAACAAGCCACAACACAATGGAAACAAGTCTCAATACAAAGGAAATAAGCCACAACACAACGGAAACAAGTCTCAACACAACGGAAACAAGTCATACAAGCAGCAACACAATGGAAACAAGCCACAACACAATGGAAATAAGCCACAATACAACGGAAATAAGCCACAACACAATGGAAATAAGCCACAACACAATGGAAATAAGCCACAACACAAGGGAAACAAGTCATACAAGCTGCAACACAACGGAAACAAGCCACAACACAATGGAAACAAGTCACAACACAATGGAAACAAGTTTTAATACAACGGAAATAAGCCACAACACAACGGAAACAAGTCTCAACACAACGGAAACAAGTCTCAACACAACGGAAACAAGTCTCAACACAACGGAAACAAGTCATACAAGCAGCAACACAATGGAAACAAGCCACAGCACAATGGAAACAAGTCTCAACACAACGGAAATAAGACACAACACAACGGAAATAAGCCACAACACAAGGGAAACAAGTCTCAACACAATGGAAACAAGTCATACAAGTCGCAACACAACGGAAACAAGCCACAACACAATGGAAACAAGTAGCAACACAACAGAAACAAGTCACAACACAATGGAAACAAGTCACAACACAATGGAAACAAGTTTTAATACAACGGAAATAAGCCACAACACAATGGAAACAAGCCACAACACAATGGAAACAAGTCTCAACACAACGGAAACAAGTCTCAACACAACGGAAACAAGTCATACAAGCTACAACACAACGGAAACAAGTCTCAACACAACGGAAACAAGTCTCAACACAACGGAAATAAGCCACAACACAATGGAAATAAGCCACAACACAATGGAAACAAGTCTCAATACAACAGAAATAAGCCACAACACAACGGAAACAAGTCTCAACACAACGGAAACAAGTCTCAACACAACGGAAACAAGTCTCAACACAACGGAAACAAGTCATACAAGCTGCAACACAATGGAAACAAGCCACAACACAATGGAAAAAAGTCTCAACACAACGGAAATAAGTCTCAACACAACGGAAACAAGTCATACAAGCTGCAACACAATGGAAACAAGCCACAACACAACGGAAACAAGTATCAACACAACGGAAACAAGTCATACAAGCTGCAACACAATGGAAACAAGCCACAACACAACGGAAACAAGTATCAACACAACGGAAACAAGTCTCAACACAATGGAAAACAAGTCACAACACAATGGAAACAAGTCACACAAGCTGCAACACAATGGAAACAAGTCTCAACACAACGGAAACAAGTCTCAACACAACGGAAACAAGTCTCAACATAACGGAAACAAGTCATACAAGCTGCAACACAATGGAAACAAGCCACAACACAATGGAAACAAGTCACACAAGCTACAACACAACGGAAAAAAGCCACAACACAATGGAAAAAAGTCTCAACACAACGGAAATAAGTCTCAACACAACGGAAACAAGTCATACAAGCTGCAACACAATGGAAACAAGTCTCAACACAACGTAAACAAGCCACAACACAATGGAAACAAGTCTCAACACAACGGAAACAAGTCTCAACACAACGGAAACAAGTCATACAAGCTGCAACACAACGGAAACAAGTCTCAACACAACGGAAACAAGTCACACAAGCTACAACACAACGGAAACAAGCCACAACACAATGGAAACAAGTCTCAACACAGCGGAAACAAGTCTCAACACAACGGAAACAAGTCATACAAGCTGCAACACAATGGAAACAAGTCACAACACAATGGGAAACAAGTCTCAACACAACGGAAACAAGTCTCAACACAACGGAAACAAGTCATACAAGCTGCAACACAATGGAAACAAGTCTCAACACAATGGAAACAAGTCTTAACACAACGAAACAAGTCATACAAGCTGCAACACAATGGAAACAAGTCTCAACACAATGGAAAAAAGTCTCAACACAACGGAAACAAGTCATACAAGCTGCAACACAATGGAAACAAGTCTCAACACAACGGAAACAAGTATCAACACAACGGTAACAAGTCATACAAGCTGCAACACAATGGAAATAAGCCACAACACAACGGAAACAAGTCTCAACACAACGGAAACAAGTCTCACAATGGAAACAAGTCTCAACACAATGGAAACAAGTCACACAAGCTACAACACAACGGAAACAAGCCACAACACAATGGAAACAAGTCTCAACACAACGGAAACAAGTCTCAGCATAACGGAAACAAGTCATACAAGCTGCAACACAATGGAAACAAGCCACAACCACAATGGAAACAAGTCACACAAGCTACAACACAACGGAAACAAGCCACAACACAATGGAAACAAGTCTCAACACAACGGAAACAAGTCTCAACACAACGGAAACAAGTCATACAAGCTGCAACACAATGGAAACAAGTCTCAACACAACGGAAACAAGTCTCAACACAATGGAAAAAAGTCTCAACACAACGGAAATAAGTCTCAACACAACGGAAACAAGTCACACAAGCTGCAACACAACGGAAACAAGTCACAACACAATGGAAACAAGTCACACAAGCTACAACACAACGGAAACAAGTCTCAACACAATGGAAAAAAGTCTCAACACAACGGAAATAAGGTCTCAACACAACGGAAACAAGCCACAACACAATGGAAACAAGCCACAACACAATGGAAACAAGTCACACAAGCTACAACACAACGTAAACAAGCCACAACACAATGGAAACAAGTCTCAACACAACGGAAACTAGTCTCAACACAACGGAAACAAGTCTCAACACAACGGAAACAAGTCATACAAGCTGCAACACAATGGAAACAAGTCTCAACACAACGGAAACAAGTCTCAACACAACGGAAACAAGTCTCAACACAACGGAAACAAGTCATACAAGCTGCAACACAATGGAAACAAGTCTCAACACAACGGAAACAAGTCTCAACACAACGGAAACAAGTCATACAAGCTGCAACACAATGGAAACAAGTCACAACACAATGGAAACAAGTCTCAACACAACGGAAACAAGTCTCAACACAACGGAAACAAGTCACACAAGCCACAACACAATGGAAAGAAGTCTCAACACAACGGAAACAAGTCTCAACACAACGGGAAACAAGTCATACAAGCTGCAACACAATGGAAAACAAGTCTCAACACAACGGAAACAAGTCTCAACACAACGGAAACAAGTCTCAACACAACGGAAACAAGTCACACAAGCTGCAAACACAATGGAAACAAGTCTCAACACAACGGAAACAAGTCTCAACACAATGGAAACAAGTCTCAACACAACGGAAACAAGTCATACAAGCTGCAACACAATGGAAACAAGTCTCAACACAACGGAAACAAGTCACAACACAATGGAAACAAGTCACACAAGCTGCAACACAACGGAAATAAGCCACAACACAACGGAAACAAGTCACAACACAATGGAAACAAGTCTCAACACAACGGAAACAAGTCATACAAGCTGCAACACAATGGAAACAAGTCTCAACACAATGGAAAAAAGTCTCAACACAACGGAAACAAGTCATACAAGCTGCAACACAATGGAAACAAGTCACAACACAATGGAAACAAGTCTCAACACAACGGAAACAAGTCTCAACACAACGGAAACAAGTCACACAAGCTACAACACAACGGAAACAAGTCTCAACACAACGGAAACAAGTCTCAACACAACGGAAACAAGTCCTACAAGCTGCAACACAATGGAAACAAGTTTCAACACAACGGAAACAAGTCTCAACACAACGGAAACAAGTCTCAACACAACGGAAACAAGTCATACAAGCTACAACACAACGGAAACAAGTCTCAACACAACGGAAACAAGTCACACAAGCTGCAACACAACGGAAACAAGTCACAACACAATGGAAACAAGTCTCAACACAACGGAAACAAGTCATACAAGCTGCAACACAACGGAAACAAGTCACAACACAACGGAAATAAGCCACAACACAACGGAAACAAGTCACAACACAACTGGAACACGTTTAAACACAACGGAAACAAGCTGCAACACAATGGAAACAAGTCTCAACACAACGGAAACAAGTCATACAAGCTGAAACACAACAGAAACAAGCCACAACACAATGGAAACAAGTCCCAACACAACGGAAATAAGCCACAACACAACGGAAATAAGCCACAACGGAAATAAGCCTCAACACAACGGAAACAAGTCTCAACACAACGGAAACAAGTCAAAGTAATACGGGAATAAGACACAACGGAAATAAGCCTCAACACAACGGAAATAAGTCTCAACACAACGGAAACAAGCCACAACACAACAGAAACAATCACAACACAACGGAAACAAGCTGCAACACACTGGAAATAAGCCACAACACATTGGAAACAAGTCTCAACACAATGGAAACAAGCTGCAATTCAACAGAAAAACTGCATCACAATGGAAACAAGCTGTAGAGAAATTAGCACAACACAATGGAAACAAGCCACAGCATAGCGAAATTTGCACAACACAACAAAATTTGTCCTTTGTGTTGTGTTATGGCGATTTCATGGAGAGTTCGTTGTGTTGTGCACTGCTGTGCCACCATAGGAAAAAGGTTCTTTAGATTATTAAAATGCTCTTCACACTAAAAACTAATGGTTCTTTGAAGAATTTTTTACTGAAACTTTCTTTGAGGAACCAAATTGCTGCAAAGAACCTCCTCAAATCTTTTATGTTTAGGAGTAATTGACCAGAATATTTGTGTACTTTCACCCATCTTGTCTACACTGCTTGGGCTGGTTTTCCTGCAGCAATAAATAGCTTAACTAGCTTTATAAGTAGCTTATTGCTGCAATAAATAGCTTAACTAACTTTACCAGTTTCCATATAAACTGGTAAAGACCATCTTGAACTTGAAAGTGTTCTAAGCTGACGTAAGCAGGTTTTTCATTATATATCTTGGTTCCACAACAATTTCTTTCTTGCTCCTATGTATTCGAAACTTTGTATTTAACCCACAGCCATTTATTTCCACTGGCCTGCTTGTCATATTTTAAGTGTGTGTTATAAAATACGACACTAAAGTTCTTACATTAGTACACGGTCCATAACAATCACAGGTAAAATGTCTTAAAGCAACTGACGGTCTATGTATGTGTGTTTTGGGGAAAATGACTGTGTTCTTGTCGGCATCACTCAGAGAGCTGTGTAAACTGTAATATGTGCTTGTATTGCAGGGTTTCCCCTGACTGCAGTCACTCAAACCGCTGAGCCCCTGAGAGCCGAGTACAGGCATCAGAGCTAACACACACTGCAGACAGAGCCTTTTGTGTTTTATTCTAGAGGATCCATCATCATCACCATCAGAATGTCTCTCAGTCAGTGATCTGAGTTCAGTGCTGGGAGTAGAAAAGGTTAGATTACAGGAATCTCACTTCTGCACCTCTTTTTTGAGATTAGCAGGGTTTAGGTTTTGTAATCCTTGCTTCCCTAAACCGAGACAGCTACAAATGCATGCATAAACTAGATTGTAAATGTTCATATGTATCAATGCTGTAAAAATGAAGGTTCTTTATTGGCATCCATGTGTTTCAGTACATTCATAGAACCTTTCTGTTCCCCAAAAGGTTCTTCATAATGGAGAAGTTTCTTCAGTTAATTAAAATGGTTCTTTTAAGAACTGTTCACTGAAAGGTTCTTCTGGAACTTAAAATGGTTATTCTGAGGCATCACTGCAAAATCCATTTCACTTTCAATGGAAGCCTAAGAGGACTGCACTGTGGATAAATATTAAAATATGCAGTTTCAAAATGTTGAAACATTACATGTGCTAGTATGAGATGTGGTATGGTTTACCAGCCTTGTCAAGTAAAACACCAGTAAAGAAAGCAAACCTAGTTACTTTCATTTTCTGTTGACACGGAGAGGATGTTTATATGGAGTGACATCCACCTCTAGGAATTACAGTGGTGATGCATAACCAGAGGTTATTCCACCTAGACAGGTATTCCTGATTACAAATGATGATTTAAACAGCTTAAATAAACCGTTTCACTGAAGAACAACTAAGTGTTTTAACAAAAACACAAGCTTCACATTTCTGCTTCTAAAGCCAGTGGAACACTTGGCTGCTAGGCTTCTATTATAAGAGTAGTATTGTAAACACGCTTCTTGTCCGTTTATACAAACCGTGTGAATATAGATCCAGAGTTTTCCTAAAGGAAAGTGTTTTGTTTTTTTGAGTTCTGGTTATTGTTTATGTTTATTTTGATTTTGATGTTACAGCAGTGTTTGTGTCCCTAATTATGATAGACTAGAGGTTTCAATCTGGGTTTTTGGATCTCCGGTTACGCTTGTTGGCACGTCGACTCTGCGCCTCTCGTTACCTGGTGGCGCCTCCGTATCCCTGGCCTTGGAACTCATCCCAGCCGTCCGCAGCAGCCTTACAAACCTGATACCTCTCCTTCGGAATCCCAGCGTCTCAGTCCCAGAGTTCCCAGGGGGCGGGAGAGACAGACATGCCGTCCTTATCGTGTTCCCGGACCATTGTCTTTCTGTGCGTCGTCCCATGCCTGAGGGACAGCAGTTCTCCTCAAACTCACTTTTCCAGCCCTCTCTTATTTTGCCTTAATTGAGACCTTCTTTAGATACCCTTTGACATGCTGACAAGCCAGACCCAAACACGGTTAAAGAAACTAGGTTTGACATCTTTTAATTGTGTGTGCCAACAGATTTCGGTGGGGGGGATCGGGTGGGCAGGTTGGGCTGTAAACCTGAGCACTCTGATGTTTGTGTGTGTGTTACAGAGCAAGGTTCTCTAGGGGCTTGTGGCGAAGCGACACGCTATGCAAACACACACAAACACACACGCACCACTCTCTACCTCAGACAGGTGTTTCTCCTGCTTGAGATTCACTTCAGATTTAAAGATCTACCTGTTTGTATCACAGCTGGAATTTCTAAGCCAGATCATCCTTGATGATATTTAACCTTATACAGGATCAATGTCAGAAAAAGGTCTTTATTGAAGAATTTCATTGGAATTCAGTCATTTAAAGCTATATTTAGATTATAAGACAAGCATCATTATTACTGTTGCTCATATGTGAACAAACCCCTAATCTTACTAACCTATAAACTTCCTATATATTAGACTTTGTGTGACTTTTCTAAGTGGTCTAACAATCACATTACAGCCTTGACATCACTGAATTTCTGTCGGAGTTGTGCAACAGTTGTTACTGTTTGCAGATGTCATAGAAATAAATTAGAATTCTCATTAACTGAATCCTACCTGTTGCAAAATTGTTCTTGATTTTTCTATAAAACAACATTTTGTTTTTAAATAGATAAATCCGAATTGTTTTATGGCAAACATGATGAAGATAAGCCAGCTGGCTGCTGATTCATTAAATGATAAGCTGAAAGCAGTTTATTCAGCATAGTAAAGCCCTCCTTCATTGAAATACATTTTTAAAAACAGCATCTGGTCTCTTTCCCCGCATACCATGTGCACTTTTTTTGCTAACCTTGGAGTCTTGCCTTAAAGCAGAGATGTCTTGAGGCCAGAATACACAATATGCAACTTTGGCCTAGATTGTTGCCTCAATTTGCAGTCTGGCTTATTCTGCAGATTTTGAGCAGAATTGACAGATTTCACAGAAAGTCTTGTAGTGTATGATGAGCTTCAAACTATGATTTCATCAGGTCAGAGTTGACATTTCAGGCGCATCTAGAACACACATTGTTTTAATTTCTCATATGTCTCCTAGCAACGAGGCACGTTTCTGTATGAGTTTGTTGTTTTGGAATGACTTGAAAGTCAAGTCAAAGTGAATTACAAAAAGGTAGTGTGCGATCCTCAGCTGTTTAGTGTATTATGCCTATTTTTTTTTAGAAGCTTTTCACCTGAATATATATATATATATATATATATATATATATATATATATATATATATATATATATATATATATATATATAAAATTAAACTAATTTAAAGTTGTTCACATTAAGATCGACAACATCTGTTAGATGTTTTAGATGTTCAAGTCATCATTTAGCTACAGAAACAGGCAGATGGAGCAATACACCAGTGACAGAGGGAATCTGTAATTATTGCAAGTTAACATCAGATCTCTTAGTGATAGAAGATGAGAAGCATTTCTTGTATGACTGCTCTTTGTGGATTTGTGTAAGCAATATAGAGGTGATCTTGTTCTTGTTGGTGATGTCTGTACTGGTGTCAAATCTTTGTGATTTGGAGTATGCATTGAGTTTGGCATTGTATATATGAAGAAAAGAGTATCCGCAATGTCATTGTGATCTTGTGGATCTATGGTCTGAGAGGCTGTATATTCCTGAAAATAAACTTGAAACTGAAACTCTATGACATGCATGTTCAAAATAGATTGCACTATATTGATTGATTGATTGCAAAAGACTTGTTTTAAGCTGCTAGTGTTCCAGAATAATTCTACATAGGCTATTATGTGTGTTTTGAATACGCTATGTTATGAAAATGGCTTAGCTGAGGCAAAGTCATAGTGAATTGGAATACTAAATGGTGGTTTTGATTTATTCGATTTTTACAATTTAATACGCATTTAAAAGCAGTAAGAAAGCACTTGTTCAGTGCGCATCTGGCTGTAATGATTGACGTTGATTGAACAGTTGCAGTCCTGTGCTTGTTGTTTTCTGTCACTGGTGATGTATGTAGGTAGAGCTGAGATTATAAACAGTTCATCCTGAATGGTGGCTCGGTAACGCTCAGGTCTGCAGCCCTGAAGCCCCTTCCTGCCAGAGCCGCGTAGCCAAACATTTCAACTTTTTTGTCGCCCTCGTCTGATGAGCTCATTTGTTACATCGCATTTCTCTCGCTCGCTTGTTTAACGTTTTGCTTTTTTAATTGACTTGAACAAATGCTAATGGGCAGATGTCATTAGGCTGAACGAGCCGTGCTGAGTGACCTCCGCTCATGGCGACTGAGGGCTTTTGTTTCTCCTTCACAGAACGTGAACATGTCACACTTTCTTAGTTCAGACAGTTAGAAAGATTTCTATTTGAGCTCCTCAGGAGGGGGCTGTCTCGCTACACAGAGCACAATTCAAACAGCAGCACAATGCCAATGTGCTGAAACAAAACCAGTTTTCCTTTAACGCCAATTAAGTTGCAAGGCCGGCTTTGCTACAAATTCATTGCTGAGATTCACTCACCATGCAGCAAACCTACATTTGCATAATTTTTAAACAAGTGACTTTCTTTCTGAAAAGGAAAAGAAACATTTGAAGGAAATTGGAGCTGCTTGGAGAGATTGTTTGTAACTGGTGCAAAGGAATAAATCAGGTCTCGCTGTGGTCCAGAGCAGAGACATTAATCTCTGAATCTAACGAGCGGCGGGTGCAGATGACGTCTGGCGTATAGTGCAATTAAGATCAGGAGTGTGACCAAACACACACACACACACAGAGAGAGAGAGAGATGAGGGGCTGGACAGGAGCGGTATGGTCAAATGAAGATGGAAACAGAGAGATAGAGAGATAGGGTATCAGGGCAGGCAGACAGGAAGTCTATGATGTTGTGAGGTGATGGATCTGAGCTGACTCTGACTCTTCCAC